>NW_019154102.1:14309088-14341588 GCF_002288905.1 Enhydra lutris kenyoni
TAATTATTTTTTTAAAAATATAGTACTTACTAGAAATTCATATATATTAGTTGAATGAATGAAAGAAAATGATTACTGATGTAGAATATAAAAAATTCTATCCCAGATTGCTTCTAGATACTTAAGGAAGGGCTCGTTTAGCAAGATTAACTTGATCATACTGTTTTGTATTTAGAATTCCTTATTTGTATAGTGTGGTATACCAGCACTTGGGCAAAACAGATGTTATAATTAAAAGTAATAGTTGCTGGATCTTGAAACAAAGAGACACATAAAAAACTTGGGTATGGTATATTCAGTTTCATGAATTGAATACGAATGAAATCTAAATTCTTAAAATGCATCTTTTTTTCTGAATTAGTCCTTTTATATTTTCTTCTCATATATTAAAAACCAGATCTCAAACTTAAATTCACCTTTTGTTTAATATTTTGCTTATGTATTTTAAACAAATCCAAAATTTAGTAGTTACTACAAAAATAAATGTAATCCCCAGGGTTGATCAAAGATTTAATCTGGCCAGATGGGGCAAACTTGAGAAAGATTTTGACTTTCCACTCTGTTTTGCAACAAGAAAGGCTGATTTTTTTTTTTCTTTCTTTTCTTTGTTAGAGAAACAGAGATCAGGCCATCCCCAGAGAAATGAGCAGGTGTGGCCATTTATAAGCATGTCTGCTTATATTACAAACCAGCATAAGAAAAGTTTGAGTTGGGTTGAAAAGGTCTGCTAAACAGTTGTAATGTTTCACCCTAAATCCTATTTATTCATCAAGAGCTGATCAAGCTGGCAGTAAAATATATAGTCTACCCAAACCTTTAAAGATCTTGTAATATTATTTTTTATTTTCATTCTGTCTTCAGTGACAAGTGAATAGGTGCACTTTGGTAATCCTTGCCTCTGGACAAGCACAGAATTTTTTTTTTTTTCCCTTTCTGAATGGCTAATAACAGAGCCTTGTTTCCTGTCTAATGATGAAAGGGTGGCAGTCAAGTTCTTTCCCTTAGTTTACTATAAAATTGAGGAATTTCATGGACCATTATGAGAACAGAATCTTGTGAAAAACTAGCAGTATTAAGTTAAAGCCCCTTTTAAAGGAAAATTTGGATGAGTTAAAATGTATTTAGCCCAATTAATAAAAGTCCAATTACTAAGACTGTATGAAACACTGAAAGTAACACAGTTAAGCACAGGATATTGTGTTATTAAAGGCAGTAAAGGATATGGAATTACGGGTTTGTAATTTGTAACCCTAGAAATAGGGTGCTTTGTTTTGCTATAAACAAATTTACAAAGGGTAAAGATGCAAACTACATTATTTGAAATAATGTATCTTCAGTTTTGTTAAAGCTTATTTCATGAAAATATGTGTAGACATGTTTCTTAGACTTTTCAATCTGTATTTTTCAACCGACTGAATAAAAATATCTAGTGTTACGAAAGACACCCTTGGGTGGGTAATGATCTCAGCAGCTACACTGACAGTTTCTCATGTTCTAATTCACCTTCAGAAATCCATGGCATCATTTTTTGGCTAAAGTAATGTCAGTTAGTGACATTTGCAGCAAGTATAAAAAGGACCCCCCATGGCAGCCATTTTTATTTGATTCTTAAGATCCAAAGGCTGCTGAAAGAACAACAGAATGAAGTTGAGGATTGGAGAAGCTTGATTTTCTTGTTCTCTGTGAAATGAAACTCTAGTCTTTTTCTTCCCCTTCCCCTTAAAAGCAAAAGTCTGCTAGGGGGTTGTAGCTGTGTCAAAGCCGCTGGGATGCCACTGCTGATCACTTTAATTACTACGACTAAGGAGGATAAAATTAAAAGTAGCACCATTGAAGCAGTGGAAGAAAGCTTGCCTAGATGTCGGTGAACTGTGAAATATAAAAATTGCATACCAATACATTTTTATGGAAAGGAAACAAGGAATTACATTACTTATTCTTGAAGAGTTTGTCCTTAAATTGTTCAAGTTTTACTAGTGCATCTATCTATGGCAGATTGTGGACCATTTCAGAACGATAAGGAAAATAGTAACTTGAAGACATGCTGTGAAAGGACTAAATATTTTTTCAGTTTATGTCCAAAGTGGTTAGTTCTGATCCATTTTCTATATCTGAAAATACTTAAATTTGTTGTATTGAAACACAAGCTCTTTGCACCATAACAGGACTTTTGCCTAATTCTGGAAACATTAGTAAAGAGAAAAGTAAAGCTTAAATATTCTACATTTAGCACTTTTACGAAGGCTTATAATTTAAGATTGGGAACCTAAGTTTTGAATGAATAGAAACAAGTTAGTTTGTCCTCACCTCTATACAGAGCAGTTTAGCCTGATTTGTAAAGCCCAAGAGTAAGTTAAAAACAGGGTTTTTAAAAAATTACAATATCAGTAGGGCCTCAGAAACATTCTCTGAACACCAGTTATGTGATAGATAGGACCAGTGCTTTGAAATGAGACAATGAGTTTCATTTTTACTATACCATTTACAAGATGTATGACCTTGGGCAGTGTTTTTAAGTGAGATTCAATTTCTATCAACTCAGAGAGATAGTAGTTACCTTACAGAATTTTCAGTACTGAACAAGACAGCATGTGTGAAAACAGTGTGCATAGGCACAGAGCTACTGTTTACCAAAACATTTGTTATAACCTGGTTTGTAACAAGATGATTGTGGGGAGGGTTGCCTTCCAAAACTACAGCTTGCATTAAACCATCCCGAAGAGTGCATCCATGGTACAAAAGCTAGATTATCCTATATAACAGTGTAATTCCAAATAATACTGTATGGCAAAAGGTAAATGTCATCAGACTCATTCATAGAAATAGGAAGCCTGACTACTTCAGTTTACTTAAGTTTATTTAGACTATGCAGGTAAATGAAAGATACATAAATTTCCTACTGTATTGGGTTTTTCAAGTGCACTTTTCTTTTTAGTGACATCCGTCTTCTAAGTTACCTTACTTCTGCATCCCAGTGAAAATTTTCCTTTTTTTTTTTTTTTTTCCAGCAGACACAGTAAACTGATGATTTATTTATAGCTAAGTAATTTGCTTTTGTCTCTTTCACATGCAGAGCGGTCAAAACGGCAATAATACATTTCTACTTAGGTAGGTTCAACAAACCATTATTGTCAGAAATACTCATTATCTACATATTTGAGCAGTTTGTGCTGGAAGGTGTACAAAAATAATCTTCATCTGTACTCTCTGGTCATTTTGTCCCTTTGACATGAACAGTATGTCTCTTCTGAGTAAAAGATCCTATAGATTTTGTCGCTGTTCTGTAAATATTACTGCAAAAATCAACTATCTTAATGGAGCTTATAAATAAAAATTAAAATGAAATAGTTTTAATGAATCTGGAAATTAATACTATCAATTAAAAATTATTGCATAATCAATTGCTATAATTACAGGCTTTTCCTTTTGACCTTAACACTTAGCTTCTACTTTCTCAGTTGGTTCTTTGTCTTAAGGGAAGTTAATGGGTAAGAAAACAAACAATGCAGATATGCCATCCCACTGGAGAGCTCTAGGCCCAGGCAAAATTGTCTCTGTGGTGTTAGGACATTAGTAGAAAAGTAAATCAAGGCAATCTGATAGGGAACTAGAATTCTGTCAATCAGGCTCAAGATTTTGTGCTGTGTCCATAAACTTTGTTTACTGTAGGGTTTTATGAGTTGTAACCTGCCCTTGCAGTCTGTTAATGAGGCTAAATCTTGCTACTTGAGAATTGAATTACAGCACACCTCTGGGCTAATGGTTATAAACAGAAAGTCCCATTAGGGTTGCATTCTGATTTGTTCATTTGCATTTTTTTCTATTGTATAGAGAACAATGATGGGTAAATAGGTACAAACAAACAATTTACATGGAAATTGATAAAGTGTCCCTAATTAGTATTTAGAGTTGGTTTTATTAATGATTGCCTGCATTAAATTGCACTCTTGGTAAGCTCTCAGAAACATTTGCAGATGGGAGTATTATTGGTGGGGGGTGGGAGACAAAGAGGAGGTAGTAGCTTGTGAGGAAAAAAAATTAGGTTCCCATTTCATATTTGGAAAGGTAGAATCATTTATTTCATTTTTAACTCAGTTAAGATGACCCAAGACTACTTCATCTTAGTCTGAATCATCAAATCCAGCTCTGCAAGAAGTTATTATTCACGCAGTGAAATTCACTTAAACCTGGTTGCCTGAGGCATATCAAATAATGGTTTTTATTAGTGCTCTTAACTTTTCTTAAGTTTGAAAGATGAAAGTTTAGTAAAAGCTCAATTTTCCTCAGTTGGTCGTGTAATTTGATAATTTTTGGCATCAAATATTTTAGTGGTTAAGAGCAAGGGCTCTGTAGTCAAACAGACCTAGGCTGGACTCCCAGTTCTGAAATCAGTTCTAGTTTTGTTGTGAACTTGAAACCCTAAACCTAAATATTCTCATCGGTAAAAATTGGAGTGTGAAAATTAAATGAGATCATGCATATAAAGCACTTAGCACATAAAGCTAAGATATATCAGCAACTATTACCAGGATCACCATTAGTGGGCATGTATATCCTTGTACATCCTTTTATTCCTAGCATGTTTTCCAGGTTCAGAAGTATTAGTAGAGAACTGCAGATTTATGCATATTACTCTCCCATCTTCAGTCTCACCCTGCCTGATGCATACTACTTCTCTAATTACAAGTAAGCCTGTGTCTCTAAATATTAAGAAAATATTCCTCATGTTAGATCTCTCTTCTGCTCCTTCCACAACTACCACTAACCCGAGAAAGTCTACCACCTCATCTTTTCCTTCCTTCTCCCCAGATTCTTCTTTAAAAATAACTTTTATTATAAAAGTAGTACATGTCTATTACAGAAAATTAGGAAATGAAGACAAGCCAAAGTAAGAAAACAAAAATATCACATTTCCACACCCAGATAGCTCCATCATAACAACTTTGCAAATACCCTTCCAAGACTTTTTCTATACATATATATTTATATGTGTATTTATTTTGCCAAAATGACAAAATAAGGTTATTACTGTGTAAACTGTTTTTTTTTTTCAATTTGTATTTCCTCTCATTTAATCCTATGGTTATATTCAGATTTCTATAATTGATTCAGCAGTGTCCCTTACAACTTGTTTGTCCCAACCACTGTCTAACCCAGGATTGTACATTGCATCTAGTTAGGTTTTCTTTTGTTGGTGGTGATGTTGATTGGTTAGTTGGTTTTTGTTGTGTGTTTGTTTTCATAACTTTCTTGTTAAAATGACCAGGTCAGTTATCCTGAATACCATACCTTTCTGGATTTATTTGGTTGCTTTCTTGCTGTGTCATTATCATGTTTCTCTATCCCTCATGTATATGATCAACTGGAAGTTATTTAGTGGATTCACTTTAAACATTTGGGCTAGAATATTATTGGTGGTGTGTACTTTATGTCCTTCACATCAAAAAATTTAACATATGGTTGACCCGACATTAGTGATGGCAAGATTTAGATGTAGATTAGTGGTCCCTAATCCCCGATTTAGCTCTGCCATTTGGTTTTCTATATTTACAAGTAGGTTTTCTCCTTGCAATTAGGAAATAATCTCTGTGGTATTACTTAAGTATATGTTCTAATTACTATTGCTCTGTAAAAACTACCCCAAACTTAGTGGTGTAAAAAAAATTGTTTTGGGGCATCTCAGGCGCTCAGTTGTTTAAATGTCTGCCTTCATCTCAGGTCATGATCCCAAGGTCCTGGGATCAAGTTCCACATTGTGCTCCCTGCCTCTCTCTCTCTCTCATGAATAAATAAATAAAAATATTTTTTTAATTGTTTTTATGCTCACAGATTCTGTGGGTTAGGACTTTAGACAGGGCACAGTGCTTTTTCTCTGTTGCACATTGTCTGGGGCCTGTGCTAGGGAGACTTGAACAATTGGGGGTTGACTCAAAATGGGTAAAGGCTGAGACCTCTGAAGGCTTCTTCATTCACATGTCTGGTATGTGGGCTAGGAAGACTCAAGGCTTAATTTGGCTCACATGACAGCTGGGTTCCCAGAGAGTAAAAAATGCAAGAATTTTAAGAGATCTGGGCAAATGGGGTATGACCTTTCCTACCTAGCCTTCAAAATCACCCACCACTCTTACATATTCTACTGATTATAATACAAGTGCCTAAAGCTGGCTGAGATTCAAGGGGAGAGGAATAAACTCTACCACTTGATGAGGGAGTGGCAAGGTCACATTGCAGAAAACATGTGGAATGAGAAATACTGTCATGGCCATCTTTGGAAAATACACTCTGCCACAGCATAATATGAATTATCTAGATTCCCATCAGACATTTATCAAAGTACTTTAACAACTATTAATAATCCGTGCCAGATTCATTCTTTTATGAATGACAAGGTTATGTTTTTGTAATTTTACCTCTTAAAAATTATTATAGCTGTTATTATTATATAACATAGAGCTTTCTCTCATTGACTGGGCCTATTTAGTTACCCTAAAATTCAGTTCTTACTAGAAGGACAAGATAATTGCTTGATTCTTTTCCTCTAATTATAAGTTTTCAGAGGAGTTGTTTTAAAAACTGCCTCAAATGAATGTATACGTCCTCCTAAGAACTTAAAAAAAAAAATTTCCCCTTTATTCTTTTCCTCATTCTATTTTCCTTTTTTTTTTTTTTAAGATTTTATTTATTTATTTGACGGACAGAGATCACAAGTAGGCAGAGAGGCAGGCAGAGAGAGATGGGAAAACAGGCTCCCCGCTGAGCAGAGAGCCCGATGCGGGGCTCAATCCTAGGACCCTGGGATCATGACCTGAGCTGAAGGCAGAGGCTTAACCCACTGAACCACCCAAGCGCCCCTATTTTCTTTTTTTTTTTTTTAACATTTTTTCTATACCCAAAATGGGGCTCAAACTCCCAACCCCAATATCGAGAGTTACATGCTACTGACTGAGCCAGCCAGGTGCCCCATCTAAGAACTTTTTGAATATCACAGTGAATTAATGACTTTTCATTGACTTCATGTGTGATTTCATTGATTCAGTTCACTGCAATCATTGTTCTTTTTGATACTGAAATTGTTTCAGTTTGTCCACTTCAAGCATGTCTGGGTCCATTTGATACCCCTGTTAATCTGCTCCCATTAATTTTGACAGCTCTCATTTCTAGTCATCTCAAAATGTGTGGAAGAACTGCTTAGATTTGAGTTCCACCAATCTGGTGTCTACCCCTGCTGTCCCTAATAGTATTGCCTACCAAGTTTGATTGCCCCCCCCCTTTTTTAATTTATTTGAGAATGAGTGAGTGAGAGAGAGAGCACAAGTGATGAGGAGGAGCAGAGTGAGAGGGAAAAGCAGCTTCCCTGCAAAGCAGGGAGCCCAGCATGAGGCTGCATCCCAGAACCCGGGGATCATGACCTGAGCTAAAAGCAGACACTTAACCAACTGAGCCACCCAGGCGCCCGTTGATTATCCTTTATAATGTTCAGACTCACTAACCTTTCACATTTACTGCAGCCGTTTTTCATGAAAGTCTCTTGTACTTTGATTTTCATGATATATCAGCATTCTGGTTCTTCTCCTCTTTACATCCTTTTCTTCTTCTCATCTAAATACAGATGTTTTCCACATTTTAGTCAGTAGCTCCCCTTTTTCTCTGTATCTTTTCAGGTACTTGCAAATATTCCTGTAGTTTCAGATCTATAGTCATAGTTTGACTTCATTCCTAACATGAATTTCACTTCCCAACTACCTCCTAGCATTTTCACTTGTATGTCCAGCCAGCCTCTCAAACCCAATCTGTCTTACTCCTAACTTCCTCTCCCTCCCTTCCTATAGCTCCTCTTAGTTTATCTTTATTTTTAGTGCCTAAAGCTAGTGCCCCAGTTTTACTAGTTGCCCAACTTCAAAACTTCTGAATCAGCTTCTTTCTTTCCACCACATCTAATTGGTTACCAAGAATTGGTATAGGTACCAATTCTACCTCTAATATATTCTTACACTGTCTCTTTCATTTCAGTTGCCACCATCCTACTTCTGGATCTCATTACAGCTTCCTTGGACTGTTATGAGAGCCTTCTACTTAGTTTCTTTCCAGGTTCCCTGTGCCATCCTGTCTTATACACTGTTGTCATACTCATCTTTCTCAAATAGCACTTCTGGTTGGTCATTCTCCTAGACACACACACTCAAAGGACATACACACAAAACCAAACCTTTAATTGACGCTTACTTTCTTTATAATCAATCACCCTGTTGGACAGGGCTTCTGCAGTCTTATCTGCCCAGCTTTATTTTTCTTGCCTTGTCTTTCTCTTATTATTTTTGCCCTGTGCTCAGGAAAACTAGACTATGTGCTTTTTCTCCATTGTACTCTCTTGACTCTGTGTCTGTGTGTTGTTCCCACCTCCTAGTTTCTCTAACAGTGACCCACCTAACTTCTGACTACCATCTCTATGCCTCCATGATGCCGTGATCCCTTCTGTTTTTCCCTCAGAAATGTTCTTTTTTTTTTTAAGATTTTATTTATTTATTTGACAGAGAGAGAGCATAAGCAGGGGGAGCAGCAGGCAGAGGGAGAGGGAGAAGCAGGCTCCCTGAGCCTGATGTGGGACTCAATCCTAGACCCTGGTATGATGACCTGAGCCTAAGGCAGACGCTTAACTGACTGAGCCACCCACATGCCCCAGAAATGTTCTTTCTTCTGAACTCTTGGTGCAGTTTGATCAGACTTCCTTATTGTGACCATTTTATCTTGCTCTATATTATAAACATTTGAGATTATAAGTTACAAATTTTTGTGTTTGAAATTTCTATAGCAAGTACCAAGCTATGTCCTAAGGACCAGATACAAAGATAAATTAGATGTTGCTCCTTCCTTCAAGTAGCTTAGTTCTATTGATAAGGAGGCATTTGTACAGTTAAAGGTAATTTGACAGTTTTTAAAAGTAATAACACACACACATACACCCACAAAACTGTAGTTACACAGATGAAGAGCTTTATTCCACCAGTGGGGAGGAGGGAAGAATAGTCAGGGGAAATTTAGTGGATTTAAAATGAATCTTGAAGAATGAGTTAGAAGTTAGATAAAATGGGAGGACATTCCAGGAAGAGGAAATGACATATGCAAATCTCTGGGCATGAAATTATACTGTACAAGCAATTCTGTGTGAAATGGATGTGAACTTTTATGGAGGTTGGGAGAGGTTAAGGGAGGATAACACTGCCAAAGGTATGTTGGGGCCACATTATTTCAAGTTTGTTTGCTATAATGATGCCGTATTTTATGTATTTTCCAATTTACAATGCACTTTCACGTTGATTGTTACTATTCATTATAATCTTTTTTTAAGTAAGCAGAAATTTCAGTTATTATCTTTAGGTTTTAGTTATTTTAAATATTAAAATACCACATTAGATTTTATTTCTTCTTTTTAAGATTTAATTTATTGGGGGGGGTGCGTGCACAAGTGGTGGGGGAAGGGGCAGAAGCGGAGGGAGAAGCAGACTGCTTGCTGAGCAGGAAACCCAGTATAAGGGCTTGATCCCAAGACCCTGAGGTCATGACCTGAGGTGAAGGCAGATGGTTAACTGACTAAGCCACCCAGGCACCCCTTACTTTTTCTTCTTAATGTGCATTTGGGGAGAGAGGGAGTAGGAATGGGGATAGTACATCAGTACCCAATTCTGATTTAAAAACTACCAACAACTATAACTTGTATAACTAATATACTATCTCCATTCTACTCCAGCCCCCTCAAAATACTATTTCTTATATATGATCAATATACTGTAGCAGCATTTAATAATATTGAAGATGTCTGTTAGCCAGTGCTCTCTCTATACCTTTATTAGAAAATAGCAAGTTAAAGTCTATTTTCAAAAAATAAGGTATTAATTGAAATTCTGTTTTTAGTATTATGACTTTTTTCTGTAAGCCTGATTATTTTATTAATAATAGTCACTACTATTTTCTCAGTTACATATATTGCCAAGCATTCTTTAAAGGCTAGTTTGAATTTTTAGCAGATATTTTAATACAGTAATTTGTAAATATTTTTTAAAAATCTGATTCTAGGATGTCTTTTAAAAATGGTGTGACATCCAACTGATATAGAGCATCCTATTTATAATGTGGGCCAAGCACCATGCTGTAAACCAGTTACTATCATGATGATCAGATTGAAAATGAAATTGCATTTCTGTCAATTACTGAGTTGGCAACTGTTCAATATATCTTAGCAGCAAGATGAAGAGCGACGTCGGCAGCTGAGAGAGAGAGCTCGTCAGCTAATAGCAGAAGCTCGATCTGGAGTGAAGATGTCAGAACTTCCCAGCTATGGTGAAATGGCTGCAGAAAAGTTGAAAGAAAGGTCAAAGGCATCTGGAGGTGAGTTAAAGAATCTTGTATCATATTCTACAGACAACCCAGAAATCTGCAGTGAACCTTTGGGACATTTTATTCTTACTTCAAAATGTTGCATCAAATACATAAGTTTCTAACCTATTGATATGTTGCAAAAAACCTACAGGAAGCTTAGTAAATCAGAAGATAACTGTTGCTGTTTTCCAAATCAACTTGTTGGTTTAATTCTTACTTTCTTAGAAGTACTTTCTTAGAATATGATTTAGGAAAAAACTCATACAAACTTTGGTTTATGATTTCCCATGATGCCTCATTAATTGTGAGTAAAATGCAATCAGGTTCTCAACATCAAGGTCACGAGACTTGTTAGTGGTGAGCTTTGGCATGAAAGATTTTTGTTCCGACTCGGATCTTTAGAAAGTAGCTTTAACAATGATCTGGCCTCTTAGCCTGATGTGTAAGGATTTTGGGTAAGCCTCATATCCATTTCTTCTTAGTCTCCTTATTCTAAGAAGGTCTTCTTCAGTATCTGCAAAAATTATTCTCAGCTTGATATTAGGACAGGACTATAGATACAATTAAGGAGAATTTTGATTTTGCCTCTTAATGCTCAATTTGGGCACCTTTGACTTGGAACTTTTTACATTTTTGCTTAAGAGGAGTATACTCAAGAGACCTCTGGGTTTTTGTGTTTTTGGTGTTTTTTTGTTTTGTTTTGTTTTGTTTTTAATTTCAAAGGTGTATAACCTATTTATCTACCAAAACATGCCAGGTACTTGTCCTGAGTTAATCTTAGAATGCTAAGATCACTCTGAAGAGTAGGCAAGTGTGGACTCGAATAAGACCTTAGAGAACTGAAACAGAGGTAAGCTATTTCAAGGTCGATGATAAGTTTCTTCAAAGGAAACTGAAACTTACTGCTGCTACTTCTAATTGATTCCTTATATTAAAAACTTCCTGTTATAGAGAATTCCAGTTAAGGCCTATAGCATATAACTTTCCATCCCATAAATTTGAAAACTGCTTTCCTAAACAGCTGTGTATCTGTCCCTCTGGTCTTCTCAGAATGTTTATTTCCTTAAATCCTTCATCTTACTTTTCAACTCCTATCATTCAGAATTTTTATTGCAGTTTCTATACTTCTACCACAGTTTTATAGTAACATCAGTAACTATTCATAGCTACATTTATATGATGCTATGATAATTTGCTTTCATTTACTATTAATAACAAGATGTTTCTTTGGCATCATAAAAGTTCCAGGTATTCTAAGTAAGTCATAAAAATCTTTGCCTTCTTATATCTCAGAATATAGGGAAAAAACTCATATTCCATATAAAATATTCTAAAGCTACTAATGCTCCCTTTCTGTGGCATCATAAACTCATAGGAGAAACTCATAAACTCATCATAATAATAGGATAGAGAGGCATCCAGTGTCTCTTTTAATATTTTTTTCAGTGGTGAGCAAATAATAATGCTATCTTAAATAAGCTATAAACCCTGGGAAGGCTAAGAATTAAAAGTTTTAATTAATTACTCTTTGCTATTACTATTTTTAGATAGTTTGGTTAATGTTAAAATGAAGTCTCAGGGTTCAGGCAGATGTCACTGGATGACAATTAAGGTTTTATCAAAGACCATGAATGGAGCTCATTCTAAAGTCTTCTCCAGCACTGGTGCTGACTGGTCTTTTGCTGCTAACTTTCTTATCCATGTGCTCCCTCCTGATCTGTTCTTCTTTTCATGAGATCTTTCAGCTGCCTCTTCCTTTATACCTTCTCATTTTTCCTTTCTCCTCCTAGTCTAAGGTGCCACTTGATCTGCTTTTTGGAAGACTCAGGCACACTGATCCTCATCTTTTATTATATCTATTTTTATATCTTCTTCATCTATTTTATTTTTATGGATAAACCTTGTGCCCCCATCAATCAGGTATATGCCTTCTAATAATCAAAGCCATGCTTCTTCATCTGTGAAGAGTCATAGATAGGAAGGGTCATCTGTATAATTGGTCTTATCACTATAATCCAACCCCAGCTGAGACTAAGCCCGGACTAGACTAGGTAAAGAGACTTCATCAGTGTGACAACCCAAAGAATGGGTATCTTCCCTAATTGGTAACTAGGGAACATGAAGACCTGATTTTGGCATCATTCTGTAGTCAACAAAGTAAATAAAAATGAATGAGGAATGGATTTGCAGAGGTAGCAAAGAAGTATAGACTGAACAGGGGAAGCCAGGTGAAATGAAGAGGGGACGGGGTTCAGTTGAAAGCTAATGAAAACCGGAAGATCTAGACTCTGTTCCCTAAGAAGATCAGTGTGACCAGGGTCCATTTCTCCTATGGGACACGCTATATTTTGGATATTGAAAGCAGCAACATATCAGATGGAAGGCTCTTAATCAGAGCTAAGGTTGACCTACAACAAGTGGAGTAGGTGTATTCCCTGACCTCAATAAAGGTATATAGATCAGACTAGGTTTGCTCTGGCCTCAAGGTCTAAGCTGAAGCTGTTGAGGTTGGGAGTAGGGGAAGAGACTGTTAAGACAAATTCCTGCCTGACATTCAACTATTATACATATGCATTTATCTAATGAGCCATGAGAGTCACTGTGCTAGGCCAGGATTTAGCAAACTTCCTGAAAAAAAGGGCTGAAGTAGATATTTTAGCCTTTGAAGGCCCTGTGGTCTCTGTCTAAACTACTCGTTACTGGCTTTGTAGCCTGAAAGTAGCCTTGAACATTATGTAAATGAATGGGCCTGCTGGTTATTTACCCCAAAGCTGTGGTATGCTAGATTTTTTTCCCCCATGCTATAGTTTGCCGTCCCTTGCATAGCAAATTAGAAATTCACTTCGGTTCACAAGAGGCTAATTCCTAAGGGAAAATGACCTTATGAGGTTGATAAGTCAGGGGGGAAAATTAACAAATTAGTATCTACTCTTCTATTGTCTAGTGGGAATCATCCAGTCTGAATAATGAATAGTGTGAAAGGAGAAGAGAGAAATGAGTAGGGACCAGCCTAGATGGAGAATGAGGGTAGGAAGATTCTGGAAGCAGTGTTCCAGAGGGACAAAGGAGAAGGGAGGGTAGTCAAGAGCTGAATAACGAGGAAACACAGCCTGGGGAATGTGTTGAACATGATCATTACTCAGACTCATTGCCCAAACCTACTTGAAAAGCTTGCTTTTTTCTGTTCCCAAGCAGCAACCTGTCTCAGTGAGGAAAGGAAACTTAGTAAATTTGAGAATTAATAAGCTTTTATTATGACCAAATAAATTTTAAACTTTTGTTAATGGTCCATGGCCACTTGGAAGGAGGCATCTATCCTGTTTTAAGATTATATCATATATTTACTATATAATATATGATTTATTAAACATAATATGTATTTTATTTATTCTATTTATTATTTATTTATTCTATAGTTTATCACTTTAGTCTGAGTTAGCTTAGGGTCTCTTAACTTTTTAATGGACATTATTGCCACTCATTGACTTAGATAAACTGGTGTTCTTTGTTTTTACATTTCAAGTGTATAAAGGAAATTTTTTTAAAATTTCATCCATGAAAATGTTTGTATACCTGTATTGTCTTTATTTTAGTTATGGCAAATAGACATCTAAATTTGTTAAACCAAAATGAAATCTTATAGGCCTTCAGTAATTTTTATTTCAGCTTCTATTAATAACTATACTTGTGTTTTCTGTCTTATGTTTGATTTCTGTAACTTTAAAAATCATTAATGGTATAGGTACCTTCAGTGAGAATTTAAAAATCATGATACAAATGAGAAAATTTTTTCCGAATATATTTTCTGAATATATCTTTATGATCACCTCAGTGTCTTTATGTAAAAGTGCTTTTTTTACTGTCACCAGATTCCCTTTTTTTTTCTCATTCAACTTATTTGTAAATGATAAGTGTTGTAACACTGGCCTTATTGCTATTAATCATACCACTGGGATTCCCATTTTGCTTATAGTGCTGCTCAGTGTCAGCTGGAATGCACTGTCTCATTCCCAGTGCATATCCAATCTCCTTTTACCTTTTTTTGCATACATTATATATGCCATATTTGTAAACAACTTCTGTTGGGTCTCTAGTTTACTTTCTGCCATGCTCATCTACTAAGTTTTCAGTTGTTAGCCATAAAGATAGGTAGATAAATAGATGTCATAGACATATACATGCTATCTCACACACACACGCACACGCGCGCACTTTAGTTCTGCTAGAATGCTTTTAGACTATTTCCATAGGTGTTAAGAAATCTATAACATTAATGTTGAAAAGAATTCAAGGGTATGTCCTAAAAACTGAAGCCAGTGAATGGAAAGAAAGTAGAAATCCATTCTCAAGAAGACTTGAGCTGTATAGGAGATCAATTTTTACTCTTGCCCTCCCCAATAGTAATCCTTTTATCTAAGGTTAGCCATACATATATAAACACTGAGTTAACTCACTCAGCATTGCTGGTGAGTGGTAATGTAAATAGAGTTCATTTTGCTGTAAATAAAATGAATGGCACCCATTTAACATCACACAGGAAACAAGGATTGTATACGTGAATAATGAAAGGAAGGACAATTTTCTACATATCCCTGGAACCTGAAACTACCCATATCTGACCACATTTCCAGACTGAGCTCTTTCTCTTCATTGCAATGCCATCCTTCTAGTCACTCTTGATGTCTGCTTCACCCTTCTCTTCCTCACTATCCCTCCCCAGCCACCAACCATCCAGCCAGTAGGTTTTCAAATCACATCATACCCACTCCCAATTCTTATATGCTAGGTTAGGCTCTCTGTACTGCTTGCCTGGAGGTTATCACAGTCTACAACCTTGATTTCCTGCCTCCAGCCTTTCAGTTCTCCAGTCTGACATCTAGGTCAGCAGTCTCGCTCCCATGAAGGATGATTTCACATATATAGTACACACCTGTGGGCAATCCCTTGACCACTTTTTTTTCACATAAGAAAGCATATCAGAATGTAAGCAAAAGTGATACTTTAGGAATAATATTGAAGTGACTGTAATTTATAAAAGTCATAAACTTCAATGCATGTATTACTACTAATTATTTTATACATATTGACAACTCATTACAATAAGACATTTAGATAGAAAATGGCTTATATAGGCTACTCTTAAAGAACACAGTGCTGATCATGTTAGAGCACCAGTATCTCTCCATTCCCATTAAGTAGAATTTAAACTTCCCATTCTGCCCTTCAGGGCCCTCTGGACTTTTGCCTTTCAAGACTTACCTCCCTTTATTTCCTTTCAAGTATACTTTGAAGGTTAATGCTTCCAAAGAACAATTCCTGGTACTGTTGGCAAAAAGTAATCTTTCATCTTTCGCATTTGCTCTGTAACTTACTTTTAGCCCCAAACACTTACCTGTCCTACATAGTTTTGTAGTCTCTTGAATGTATACCTTTAAAATAGAATTTAGTGTCTTTACAATTTGGTATCTCCTCAACATCTTGCAGTGTTTTGCAAATTGTAGATACAGTATGCAGAATGAATGTCGAATTTTATGGTTTCACTTTAGGTTAATTATGGTCAGTAATAATCAGTAGAGGCTGGTTGGCAGCAACAAAGTATTACACTCTAAAAACTGATTGTAAACTCTCTCTGGTAGAGTAATACAAGGAAGTGTTCTAAACACTTACTTAGCACTCAGGAAATCCTTATTTATTCATTTATGTTTATTGCAAAATTATTTAGAGAAGAGTTTTTGAGGATAATGAAGATGCTAACATAGAAAATTCTCTCAGAGGAACCTGGGTGGCACAGTCGGTTGAGCGTCTGCCTTCAGCTCAGGTTATGATCCCAGGGTCCTGGGATCAAGGCCCAAGTCAGGCTCCTTGCTCAGCAGGGAGTCTACTTCTCCCTCTCCCTCTGGCTGCCCCTCACCCTGCTTATGTGCGTGTGCGCACAATCGTGCACGCTCTCTCTCTGTCAAATAAGTAAATGAAATCTTAAAAAAAAAAGAAAAAGTATCTCTCAACTGATTGTACTTAAATAATGTAGCCAAGTATAATGCTTTAGCAATTTGAAGGCACTTAGCAATGTCCCCCCCACCTCCTCGGGGTCATTTCTCAATCTTTTTTTCTTTGTTGTATTCTTCTAAATGGCTTACATAGTACACAGAACATCTTCAATAGATGTAAACTATTATTATTAATACTGACGATCATAGTAAGTATTTACTTGGGGAGACCCCAAATCAAACACAAAGGCATGCAGGGAAAAGGACAGATATTGAAGGATTAAGCCAAAACTATGGAATTTTGGAATTTTCCAATTGTAATAATGTTGTAATACTTCACTTAATAAAAGTTGCCCGATAAAATGTTAACTGTAGAGTAGTAAGGATATTCTTTGACTTTCAGGGCTAGACAGGTATTTCTCTAAAATATACACTGTCAATAAAAAAAATTAAAGCTAAACCTCTAACATGCATATCCAGTTAGTGGTATGCTTTTTCAAATGCATAAAATTCAAAACTACTTAGCCAGTTTTATCACTTGGATTTAGAAAGGAAAAAAGTATAAAATAGAAAATTTTAACTTTTAAAAAAAACCTCCATTGGGGCACCTGGGTGGCTCAGTTGGTTCGGTGTCTGCCTTCAGCTCAGGTTATGATGCCAGAGTCCAGGAATGAGCCCCTCATTGGGCTCCCGGCTCAGCAGGGAGTCTGCTTCTCCCTCTGCCCCTCACCCTGCTCTTCTGCTCTCTTTCTCTCTCTCAAATAAAGAAATAAAATCTTTAAAAAAAAAAACTCCACTAATTAATTGTAACCTAAAACATTTTACTAAGTATATTAAAAAATAATGTAAGATTCCTCTTTCCATGTATTTAGTTTTGCATAGGTTTCCCAGGTGTCATCTTCCAAGATGTACTGTTCAAATTGTTTCTGAATCGTTGCAGAAGGTACTATCTATTCTATTCTTGACTTTGTCTCTTAATTTTTCCATAATGCTTTTATGATAATATTCATTAATAGTAGAAAAGCATTCAAATCTTCATGCAAATGATTTAAATATAGCTACAAGTTTATGAAGAATGATTTGTTTCTTTATAGATTTATTTCTAATAAATGCTAAAAATGTGTAATTTAGAAATACCATTTAATGACTTTATTACCAAATCAACTTTATTTTTGTATGCTGTTACTGGAGATTACTTACACATTACAACTTAAGATATAGGGACTTGATGAGCTCGGTGACTCAGAGACCACGTGTGGCAAATTGTCAAAACTTTTGTATCTGCTTTGATGTGACAATTCAACT
This sequence comes from Enhydra lutris kenyoni, assembly GCF_002288905.1. Taxonomy (NCBI): domain Eukaryota; kingdom Metazoa; phylum Chordata; class Mammalia; order Carnivora; family Mustelidae; genus Enhydra; species Enhydra lutris. Next base: position 14,326,755 of record NW_019154102.1, read on the forward strand.
TTGACATGTGAATGTAAAGTATAAATGTTAATCTAATAGTGAAAAGTGACTTAAAACTGATTTCTTGCTGATCTCTATCAGACCATATTTGAGTAACTGTCGTTAAAGTTTTCTACTTTAGTGTTTTGGATAAATGATATAAAATAGAAATAATATACTAACATTATTGCTACATGTTCCTACAGATGAAAATGATAATATTGAGATAGATACTAACGAGGCGATTCCTGAAGGCTTTGTTGTAGGAGGTGGAGATGAACTTACTAACTTAGAAAGTGACCTTGATACTCCCGGTAATTTCAAATTGTATTTTGCATCCTGCTGCATGGCAAACTTTATCATTATATTTTTATTATTATCTCATCAATAATGATAACAAATTCTTTTTGTAGTCTTATTACATCTTATGCCCTCACAAATCATTTAGCTAAATCCACTTTCCATCAAATTTGTGTTATTTTGTTTTAGATTTAATGTTAAAATTAACAGTACAATTAGAATAATAAATTGTACTTTGTATACTAAAGTTTATTCTTATATTTTCTGTTGTATGAGATAATTTATAAGCATTGAAAAATTGGTTTCCCATCTCAGCCTAAATATTTTGATGTGTTCTTGTGAGGTATAGATGTCATACATATGGAATACTTCAAATGTAAATGTCAACCATGGATCAAATTTTCTGATGTGGTTTAGAATTGATAGTCTTAGTAATATTATTTTGCAAATTTTGTGCTTATTTTAAATATTTAAATAATACCAGCAAATTAATTTACACTATTCCATATCTAATTACAATAAGACACTTTGAAAACTGCTTATATAGATTACTATTAAATTAATCTCATATCTTATGTCAGTAAATATTATATCAATAATCACTGAACTGCTGTTTAAAATATAAAGATTCTTACTCATGGTTTAATAGGTAAGTATTCTAGATGCATTGCCTTTATAAGTCAGCATCTGGTAGCAACCCAAAGCTTTGTATACGTGAGAGGTTCCATAAGTGCTTCTTGAATTAAATTCTTATAGCAATAAAGAGTGGTGACGTAAAGGTGAGGAGGCGAAGTCCCTAATTTGTCTTTTCCTGTAAAAAGCTGAAGGGAGTAAGAATATGTATTCTTCTTCCCAACCCTGGCATGCCCCTTCAGTGCTAACCTGCTTTGTTTCTTCTTCCTCTGTTTGAAATCATGCTGTCATTTCTCCAAGAAACACTCAACCAGGGTCTTCCTGACTGTAAGGAGCACCCAAGAAATCCATGCCCTTCCTTAGTAGCTCTCTCATGGTCTAGTGTTAAATTATACTTTTACTAAATAGAAGTCAGCATATTTATAATTGTGCAAATCCAGGGGAATGCTGATATTTAAGGAAAATTTTTGAATGTTTAACCCAAAATTGGGACTACCTTTTACTTCTTTCTATTTAAAATATAGTAGAACTTGGTAAGTTCGATTTTTTTTTTTTCTTTTTGAATGAGTTTTTTGTTGTTGCTTATTCAGCCCCTCACCACAACCACCACCAAAGTCTCTATCAGAAACCAATAACACCCCTTTCCTGCTGAGGGCATCCATAGGTACAGATTTAAGGCCTTAAAATTCAATTTATGGAAGTATAAAATCATTGTCAATAAGTGACACATATTTTCTGATTTTGCAGTAGATTACAAAGACAGAAAAAATTAGCCACTTCTTAGGTAAGGTGAAGGGAGTTTTCTGGTTTTAGTTGTAGCAACTTGACGGAATACTTTAAAGGTTGGTTAATATTAGGACTAGGGACGTCTGGCTGGCTCATTCAGTAAAGCATGGGACTCTTAATATCTGGGTGTCATGAGTTTGAGCCCCACATTGGGTGTAAAGATGACTTGAAAATAAAACAAATTTTTTTGAAAATGGAAGAGACACTCCCAATACTTCCAATCACATTTAAAAAAAAAAAAAAAATATATATATATATATATATAGGCTAAAAGGCTTGACTCTTATCCTTTTTTAAAAACTCTCCTACTTCATGTATGCCAAACAAGAAAACACATCTCAGTTTTACCTATTTTTGGAGTTAACTAATATATTGTTTATAAGTCTCAAGCGTGCCAATAAGTCTTGGCATATGCAAGGACAGACTTTGTAATCCAGAGTATAGTTTATTTCATGGCAATAAGAAATACAAATGCAAATTGGAATCTGGAAGCACGTAGCATGTATTATGATTTTTAGCCTTTCTCTATTTTCCCCAAAATTCTTTTTGTAATATGTATGTAAAAGTCATAATGTTTTAATAATAAATTGTTTAATCTTTATCTTGATTTGACCATAGTTCATCAGATATTGTTTAAAAGAGAGGCCTGGCAATATAAACTGACCAATTTGCATGAAAGTAATGATAATAGCATTTATTAAGAGTCCTATAATTAGAAAACTTATTAATCTTTATGAAAAATATCACTCACCAAATGGTTGGCATGTCTTTTACAACCGTTTTATTAAAGAGTTGCTTTGAGTGAATTTGTTTAAATGAAATTATTTGTTTCCATTTGTTTCTGAATTATTTTATTATTAAAGATTAACGTAGCTGCTAAAAATAATTTGAAATTATTTGTTTTAAAAGTTATAGCTATATTTTATTTATTTTAAATTTCTATCCATATTTAATACATTCTAAAATGTGATTGCTGTATTTCTACCTTCTAAGACTAAGGTATTTTTTAAACATATGCCCTGTTTCAATGCTGGGTACCTATGTACACTCTTAAACATTGGATTCTAGCAATGTATTCATGACTGAGATCATGTTAAGAACTTATTTTAATATGGTATTATGTGTATAAATTTAATATACTAGAAGAATTGAAGCTGAAATAATATAACTTAAGAGTAAAATGTATTGCCTCTTTTAAATATCTACTTTGTAGATAGCTTATTTTATTATGTATAATCTGTGCAGTTACTTAGATACATGTATACATCTAATACAGGCTTGGGTCTTCAGGTAAGCATAGCCGCTATTAACTATATAGTATAACTGAATGGTCTTAGTTATATTGACTATATTCTTTAAGGGGACTGATTTGGGAGGAAATATATATATGTGCATGTGTATGTGTATATATATGCAAAGAATATGCTAAGAGACTAGATCTTAATTGTTCCCACCACAAACAAGAAATGATAATTATATATGATGTGATAGAGATGATAACTAATGCTATGGTGGTAATTATATTGCATTACATAAATGTATCAAATCAGCACATTGTACACACTAACCTTACACAAGGTTATAAAACAGTTGTATCTCAATAAAAGAAAATATAGGGGTACCTGGGTGGCACAGTCAGTTAAGCGTCTGATTCTTGATTTCGGCTCAGGTCATAATCTCAGGGTCGTGAGATTGAGCCCCGCATCAGGCACTGTGCTCAGTGAGGAGCCTGCTTGAGATTCTCTCTCACTTTCTCTCTGCCCTTCCCCCCGCCAACATACATGCACATGTGCTTTTTCTCTCTCTCTCTCTCTCTAAAAAATAAATTTTTTAAAAAGTGTTCTTCAAAAAAAAAAAAGAATATGTTAACATACTAAAGACGGCTCAGTTATACTATAGTTATATAGTGCATATTACAGTTTATATATATTTGAAAGTTCTGCATTTGTCAGGTCTGATATGTTATCTCACAAGCCTAATTAATGTATTTAAAATGTAGTAATATTTTTATGATGTCCCCTAAATTGATAGCCTGCACATCTTAATGCATCTTAGTCACTCATAGTATTTGTCTGTTTAACAGAACAAAACACTAAGTTTGTGGACTTGAAGCTAAAGAAGCTCCTAGAAGCTCAGCCACAGGTGTCAAATTCACTCTCCAGTGCTGCACAGAAAGCCCTAACTGAGAGCTCAGAGCAAGATATTAAGGTAAACCTCAGCTGAAATATTTGACTCTGTATCTGTGTATTCTAGCTTCCACTGGCACTTTATAATCCTAAAATCAATCTTACAAATTCTTCATGTTAAGATTAAGATACAAATTTTTTTATTGACTAGCTAACCAATTTAGTATCAATATAGTAATCAGTATTCATATACTGTTTTCCAGAGAAACTACTACTTTAAATTGATGTGTTGGTGAAAGTAGAAACTATTCTTGACTTCTATATGCATTAATATTTTACTAGGAAGAATATTGCTAAGAGAACTCCAGCATTTTTTTCTGTCATCCTCAACCTTTGACCTGTTTAGGTGAACTAGAATTAATGTTAATACATGAAGATGGTATGTGGTTGTATATAGAGATACTTGCTGGTGTTTTGTGCCAGTATAAATCTTAACTTGTGCAAGAGTTTAGCCAAAATGCCACATGAGATTATTTTGATTTACACTATTTATATTATCCCCCACGAAGCCATCCATCTCCCTTTTCCTCACATGGCATCATTAATATTTCTGTAGCTTTAGGGCACTTCTAGTGCTGTATAACTTTTCACCCACCTGCGGACGATGGGGACTGCCCTGCTGACTGAAAGGATTTCCTTCCTCTGACACAGAGATGCTTTGAAGTCCCAAAACAATGACTTTCCTTGGTTTTCCCTTATACTGTTGGTTTCTATAAATTGGTGATGAAAGTGTGTGGCATCACCAGAGGACTTTTGGTCTCTGTCTTTGAACAAAAAGAAGCCTGGATCAGGTCTGATTTTTTGCGTTCAATTTAGCTTTCTGCAGTGGATTTAATGCAGAATGACGCTGGCCTAAGAATAATACAATGGATTGAAAGGGCTAACTGAATTAGTGGGTTTAGAGGAATACATTTGTAAAGTGGCAGAAGTCCCTAGTCATAAAAACGTTTCTTAAGATGGGATTTGCTGGCTAATCGCACTGATATTTTAGCATGTTGCCAAGCCTCAAAAAATGTAGCTGTGTTTTTTATTTTGATAAAGACTCGAGTTTTAAACTATTGGGCAATTATTATAATGATAACAGTAAGAATACCCACTTTTCTTAAACAAACAAATAAATAAAAGCCAAAATTGTTCCTGTCCTAGCTACAGAGCTAGCATACTATAAGCATGATCCCAATAATAAAGATATTCTATAACTTCAAAAATGAAACAGGTAATTTTATTATTAAGGTTTAATTGTCTAAATAGATAAAATTGGTTTGGCTTTCTAAAAAAAGCTCTTATGTAGTGATTTTTAAAGTTACTTCAACAAAAGGTGTGCTTTAAACAGCTTGTCCTAGTGTGAATCTTTTTAGTTAAGAATTTTTAAATGGTGCTTATAAAGAACATATAGAGTCCATCTGTTCTCTTGAAGCTTTCGGCATTGATTTGGGGTTTTATTTTTTTTAATAAAATGCAGTTTACACGTTTATAAATGAGGCATTCTGTGTTTGTGGAAAAGGATAAACTGTTACCTTCCCTTGAGGATTCTATATCCCAGGCCTCCTTGAGGCTAGAGAATAGGCCATTGGAGGACTCCCTCATTACTGATTGTCTCAATGCAGAGGAAGGGCAAAGTCTTGGTAGCTTTTGATAACCAGTTTCAGCATTCAGCAGGCTTAGCTATTAGTCATGCATCTTAGCCTTTCCCTATTTACTTTCAAAACACTTAATAAAAATAATAAAAGATTAGGTATAAAATGAAATATTTGTTTGGTACACAGCACCTCGGTATCTGCAGCTTCCACACATCGCAGTAGTTCAGTCTTCTGGGATATTTCTTGTTGATAGAACCATTTGAATTTGTTACCAGTATTAACATAGGAAGCTCTGGAAAAGATAATTGTAGTTTCCTTAGCTGTAAAGGGCTTACTTACAAATCTGGCTTTGGAAAGTTATAGTTGATGAAATGTAGTTCAGTGGGGTAGTATTATAATCCTACCTTTTAGCCTTCATCCAGCATTAGTGGTTTATCTCAATGGGCATAAAATTAGAAACTAGTTCTTCTTGTCATACAAGTCTGTGGGACCGTACAAACTGAGGGGGCAGAATAGTGGGGGAACAGACAGAAACAACATGGCTTTTAAATAATAGATATCACTGGGAGAAGACACAGGGGTTTACAGTGTCTAATGAATCAAAGTTATCAAGAGTGATCCTCTTTCTGAACTATGTCTCCCAAAGTTTTGGTTCCAGGGAACAGAACTTGTAGTTGAACTATTTAGAGAGGTCTTTAAGATCCTTTTTCTTTCAAAAAGTTTCTGATTTGTCATTATCTCAAATCAGTAGAAGTTGTTTTACTAATATGTAATTTCATGTTTATATGATCTAGACTGTCTTACTATGTTTTACTTTTAGAATGGCACAGAAGATCTCCGGACTGAGCGATTACAAAAAGCAACAGAACGATTTAGAAATCCTGTTGTGTTCAGCAAGGATTCTACAGTCAGAAAAACTCAACTTCAGTCTTTCAGTCAGTATGTTGAGAATAGACCAGGTAGGAACGCTTTTAAAAATATTTTCCCATCTTATGATTTAATAGTATCTAGCTTTGTATATATATTTTTTATATATTTATATATATACTTACATACATAAATATAACCTGATAATGTAAATCCACATTTCAATACACAAATATCAAGCTTTATAATAATTTTACATGTCTTTCCCCCCCCCTTTTTTTAAGAGATGAAAAGGCAGAGATCAATACAGGAAGATACAAAGAAAGGAAATGAGGAGAAGGCAGCGATAACTGAAACTCAGAGGAAGCCATCAGAAGATGAAGTGCTTAATGTATATTAATTTTTTGTGTGGTTTCATGATTGCTGATAATACCAAACTGTATGTGGAAATAGTGCCTTTATTTGTTAAAATGAGATGTTAGGTTTTTTAAGATGTCAATCTCCAGTGCATTCAAAGCAGAGTGAGTGGGGTGCACTGTTGAATTAGTCTGCAGTGTGGTGATAATTGTCAGATAAAAAAAATGAATTTTTCAGAGTTCCACAGCCCCAGCTTCCTTGAGACATTTCCATCAGGGCACTTCCCATAAAGAGATTCCAGTATTGATCTACCAGGAGGATTTTAATTATTACAATAGCAGATACTGCAGAGCTGCAGTTAGAGGGAAAAGTCACATGAGACCTGCTAGAATTTCTCAGCCAACCCATTTTGTTGGCTTGGGTTAATGGGTGTTCAACCTTTCCATTATCCAGATCAGCCGTGAATTACTAGCTGAATGATGTTTGCATTAATATAATATATATGGTAATTTCTTCACTTAATTAACGGGGAGGTTCAGCTCAGTAGGGGTATGGGCTGATCATGTGTAAAATTGATTTGTGAGGGAAATATTTGATAGACCGCAGGGAGAAAGCTGCTTTTGATGGACAGCTGCGGGACAGAAGCAGGAAGAACAAGTTTTAACTTGAATTTTTGTCTGGAAGCATAGCTGTCTGTGGCAGTGCTACTTTTTTATTATCTATAGTTTGTGTAAATACTTTCATTGATTTTACTGTTAAAATAATCTTCGTTGGATTTTTAAATCCTTGTAAGTGCACTCAGAATTACAAACAACAAACTAGGGTTCTAAAAACTTCTCATTTTTAAGTTGCACTAAGGTTTTAGTATATAGAACAGCTCACTGATCTATCATGATGGAATATTTTATATAATTTATAAGTTTCAGAATACTTCAGTATACTATATACTCACACTAAAGAAATACAGTTTTTCTGTATATACTAAAATAGTAAAATATAATAGTAAAAAAAATAATCTTTTTTACTATGTTTAGCTGAGCCAGTCAGTTAAAAACAATGAAGTTTATGTTTTGCTTATCATCTTTGCTTTCTTATATCTTTCTTACTGCTGTTGTCTTGGCAGACCACTATGTTTGTTTTGTCCCTTTGATGGGAATGAAAAAAGTCCTTTTTGAAAATGCTCTGCTAGGTACAAAAAGCATTCAGCAAGTTATTCAAGATTTTAAAATTACCATTAACATATTCTGTTACAATTTTTTTGTTCTACTTCATATCAAGATGAGAGAATATCCATTTTTATGAATCTTTTAAAAATACAGTAACTTATTTGATATGCTATCCTGAGCAACTCTCAGTTTTATAATTTTGTAAAATATATTTTAGCTTTAAGTTTGTCAAGTACCATAAATCAATTTAATAGTAAGCTGGTATGAACTGAGTTCATGTGTGAATTTACTAGTTTCAAAGATATATAAGTTATGTGTGTGGTTAGATGTGCTTATTGATCATGAGACTTCCAAAATATGCTCATAATTCTTGATTTTGTTTCCTGTTTAAGGAGTACCAAAAGATAATTCCTCATGGCTTCTTAGAGACTAATATGCTTCTAGGTAGGGAAGGGATTTGATAGAAGAGATTGTTCACATTTGTTTCTCTGAGTACATAATGTTGTAAGTGCTGATGTTAGTAATGGTGATGGTGAGAGTAATCACTCAAGCATTTCTTCAGTATTCCTCAGCTACTTAGGCAACTTAGCTCTAGAACACGTATTCCAAAGGGAGCTATAATTAATCCACTTGTAACTATTCCCTAAATAATAACCATGCCCCCTAATGATTAAAATGTTTAATATGAAAGTAAAAATTAAGACTGTACTGGTATATTGTAATAGAACTGCTACTTCAAATAAAACTTCCAAGGATAATTTTTTAAGCACAGATGATTGTAAAAAGTAAAATTTCAAGTTGAAATCTAAGTTTGGTTAGATGGAAGATTAACCAAATCAGTGTACTAGTTGCATTAGATCCTATGTAGCAAGGTTTGAAACCACCTGTCAAGTTAGAATTCGCAGCTACAATAATTAGTGATACGTCAACAGAATGACATTTTCAAGTACAGGAGCCAGCTGGAGGGAAAACTGGAGATATTAGAAACTTCTCTTTTATCGCTTTTAAAAAGTATTTTAAATAGTATATTTACTATAAAATCAAGAAATGTGTCTCTTTAATTTTGTGCTTTTGTAAGAACAAATCTGGGTTGTTTTTTTTGTGGTTTTTTCCCTAGTAGATACTTTAAGAATCATTTACTTAGTAAAGCTCCATTTTTTTATATTGCACATTTGAATGAAAGTGTCACTGATATTTGTTTTGACAGTCACCAAGGGAAAATTATCTTCTATCCTTGTCCATGCTTAAATAACTCTGACTTTACTCCAGGGGGAATTTTTTTTCTCAGTGCTAACTTTTTAAATATGGCAAATCTGGTTGTTGAATTATAAATGAAACAGCTGAGATTTTCTCTATTTACAAAAGTTTTGCTATACATAATATATATGAAAATTTTTTGTATCACAGGGAGTTGCTTTTTCATACTAAGGGTGATACTAACAGTGTATTTGGTTCTCTAGGTAAGTGCTTTACTAAGTGTTTGTAGAAAGGAAAAATGCAACTTACAAGTGATTTTTTTTTCCTTCCTGTTTGTTCTCGTTAACAGAAAGGGTTCAAAGACACCAGTCAGTATGTTGTAGGAGAATTGGCAGCACTAGAGAATGAGCAAAAGCAAATTGACACCCGTGCCGCGCTGGTGGAGAAGCGCCTTCGCTATCTCATGGACACAGGTACGGTGCCCAATTACACTGTAAACAGTTTTGGCAAATTGAGCGTTCACAAACTCTTATAGAGTTTTGGAAGTGTGAATCTTTGAAGCCTGAATGTTCAGCAGAACTGCCTTGAAAATAAAAAGGCTGCGATTTGCAGCCACCTCTCTGGGCCCTGGTGATAAGAGTGCCTTCATGGGAAGTGATAACTCGCCCTGATACCGTGTGAGCCAGCACCATTGAACAGTGTGCTCATCCATGCAGAGTTGGAATACACATCTGTGCCTCATTGATATGCCACTGCTTAAAAAAAAAGTAAGATCTTCACTGTTCTACTGATTCATTGGGGAAAAAAAAGATTTGGCCAGCTAAAGCCATGTACTGCATGAAACAGAGCACTATGCATAGGGGACGGCTCCGTGGACTAGATCACTGAAATTTGAGAATACTGTCTGGTTACTGATGCTCCACAGTTTTTTTTTTTTTTTCCTCCAAGAGAACAGGTTTTTAAAAGTCTGTAGTAGTTTGTGTCAGAGTTGCATTTGAAAGGATTAAGGTATATAGGAAGGTTTATAAAAATGGGTTGGAACAGCAAGTTAGCTCCTAACCAGAGGGTAGATTGGCATTTAATGCTGATTGCCAATAGTGATTGTACAGATCTGAGTGCACAGTGAGCTACTGGAAAAAAGCAGTGTATGTGTACATGTATATTTTAAAGTGATATATATATGTATTTATTAAAAATGCTGCTCCTACAAAAGGGGTAAAAATGAGAAATATACCCAAATTATTCATACCAAATTAAAAGTAAATTATATTAAGAAAAAAAATCTCAAAATGTAGGAGTGGAAAATTCATTCCTTTAATTAATTGCTCTAATTTTATTGGCTGTATTAAAGTTAGATTAGTAAAATAGTAAAGTAGGTTAGTAAATTAGTAATAGTAGGTTAGAATTCTTTCCTGAACTTTTTTTCTGTATTACCGAAAATATATTTACAATAAAAGAACTCCTCCAAAAATAAGCATTTATAATGGGACATTTGTAAATGCCTACATTAGTGAAATCAGAACATATTAGAACAGGAAGAGACCTTTGGCTTTATCTGGCCCAGTGGGTTTCAAACTGTTCTGTGGAGCCCTAAAGCTTCTTCAGAGGCATCTTGGGGCTGCCAGGACAATAAGAGAGCAGAAAGCAGACAGGTATCTGGATTTCCTACCTTACTTCAAACAGAGCAGCTCTGAGTTTATTTATTTGAAGTAGCAGGCTTCTTGGAAGAGTTCATTTAAAGAAAAGGTTCTGCTTAAAATTTAAAACCAAAAAAAAACCACCCCAATTTATTTTTTGAGAACTATTGTTTAGCTTTCTTATTGTGCAGAAGAGACAGAGTTACAGGGAAAGCTCAAGGTCACACAGATCGCTGGACTAGAATTCAAGTCACCAGAACCCTCTCATACAGGATCTTTCCCACTATACTAGATTACATAGAACATGTTTATTGTTGTCCTTACAACTTACATGTACACTCGGTCTTACACATTTATGTAGATTCAATAAGTATTCCGTAAACCAGTATATTGTTTCATATTTGTATTTTCCCTTTGTTTTCTAGGGGTTTTCGAAAATGTTCATTGTGTTAGCTATATAAAGAAATGTAAATACCAAGTAGTGTAACTTCTATATACAATTTTAAATTACTACCTTTAAATATTTTGAGGAGGCTAATTTCTTTTATTTTTTTTTTTTTAAAGATTTTATTTATTTATTTGACAGAGAGAGAGATCACAAGTAGGCAGAGAGGCAGGCAGAGAGAGAGGAGGATGCAGGCTCCCGGCTGAGCAGAGAGCCCGATGCGGGCCTCGATCCCAGGACCCTGGGATCATGACCTGAGCCGAAGGCAGAGGCTTTAACCCACTGAGCCACCCAGGCGCCCTTGGCTAATTTCTTTTAAACACATTTTTTCAATGCCCTTTCCTCATTGTGTTGGATAAATGAGATGTTACTATACAAGGAGCCTTGTGCCACTAGGAAAAAAGCTGGAAGTTTGGTTTCCTCCCTTTTTTCCTACTTGGAGCATGATTTATTGAAGATTTTAACCAAAACAGACTCAAGTTCTCCTTCTCATCCCATGTAATACTGGTAAAGATTTGAAGTGGCCCCATTCCACCTACAGATGATTTATATTCTAAAAGACAGTCATGGACTACAGATTGATTCTAGACTGCCTTTGGGGCTTGATTTTCCTTACTGCGTAAGACAGAATCTGATCTGCACTGGGTCAGCTACTGCTGATTCAGACTAAAATTGACTTAGTTCCTCAACTTGGTAAGCTCCAGCAATTATTCTGGACTGTATTGAACCTCCTCCAGACCAAATAATTGTTTCTCAAGATTTGCCTAAAGCCTCGTTTGCATCTGAAGTAAGAGGGTATTAGAAAAAGAAAGCATATATTCATCCTTTTCCTTTTTGGGGTTCCAGTGTTTCCAACTTTTCGTTTATAGTAGTTAGTACCTTCTTTCCTGATGTATTAGAGTTTTCTATGCAGTTTCTGAATCTCAGCCTCAGAATTAAGCAGAGCAGATAGCATCCATATTCCTTCTATGGTGAAACTTTGGCTCAGATAGGGAAATGACTCATTTGAAAAAGCATAAGTAGTAATGGCTGAGTTAGGGGTTGAACTTAAGTTTTTCAGTTTTCTAGCTCTTGAGTCAGTCCTTTTTTCCCCAGCATATGTTCTTTACAGAGCAAAACATACTTTATCTGCTATTTCAGTTTTTATATACTTCTAGATAGTGACTATATGCAAATTTCTTTATTGATTTGAAACTCGCATATCACAAAGTTAACCATTTTAAAGTGTACAATTCAGTAGCAGTTAGTACATTCACAAGGTTACACAATCACCACCATTTCCAGAGGTTTTTATCGTGCTAAACAGAAAGTCTATACTCATTAAGCAATAATTTCCCATTTTCTCCTCTTATAGTCCCCTGGAAATCTCTGATCTCCTTTCTGTCTCTAGGAATTTGCTTTATTCTAGATATCTCATGTACATGAAATCAAACAGTAGTTGTCCTTTTATGTCTATCTTCTCTCACTTTACATAATGTTCTCAAGGCTCATCCATATTTTAGCAAGTGCCACTACTTCATTCCTTTTTATGGTTGAATAATATTCCATTGTATGTATATAACCACATTTTGTTTATTCATTCATCCATTGGTGGACATTTGGGTTGTTTCCACCTTCTGGCTACTATGAATGTTGTGTACAAGCATTTCTTTGAATCCTTATTTTCAGTTCTTTTTTTTTTTTTTTTAAAGATTTTATTTATTTATTTGACAGACAGAGAACAGAAGTGGGCAGAGAGGCAGGCAGGGAGAGAGAGGGGGAAACAGGCTCCTGCGAGCAGAGAGCATGATGCGGGGCTCGATCCCAGGGCCCTGAGATCACGACCTGAGCCGAAGGCAGAGGCTTTAACCCACTGAGCCACCCAGGCGCCCCTTATTTTCAGTTCTTTGAGGTATATATCTAGGATTGGACTTGCTGGGTCATATGTTAACTCTTAACTTTTTGATGAAATGTACTCAATTTTAAATGGCTTGCAAAGCTTATTTAGAAGTTGATTTTGCAGAATTGAGAATACATTTTCCGGAAGAAGCACTGTTTTTTGTTTGTTGGTTGGTTGTTTTTCAGTAGGCTCCATGCCCAATGTGGGGCCTGAACTCATGACGCTGAGATGGAGAGTCATATAGTTTACTGACAGAGCCAGCCAGGCACCTCCAAAAGAAGCACTGTTATTAGCATCCACAGGCCAGACAAACCCACAAAAACTTATTAATTTAAAATATCACTAGAATAACGCTAACAGTTGTCCTAGGCCTCAGTCCCAATTCCCAGAGCTTAAGCATCTCTGGGTTTTAAGTATCAACCCCTTTAGCACTGAAACTCTTGCATCTTGATGGGGAGGAAGGTGGAGCCTGGATGGTGGCCTAGACCACTGGGCATTTTCCCTGGCACGTTAAGAGAAGGCTCTAACAGGAAAGTTACAAAGGAATATAATAGCCTCAGTGGATCCTGCAGCAAGATGATGAAATGCCAGGGATGAGAATGGCAGTGGCAGAAGAAGGGCTTGAGATCCGAACATCCATTTTAGGGGAAGGGTGTCATTGGCGGAGACAGAACAGCTGTGGGGTTCTTTCTGAAACCAAGTAAAATCCTAAACTAGTCTAATATTAAATAACACTGTGTGTGTGTGTGTGTGTGTGTGTGTGTGTGTGTGTGTGTGTGTTTGTGTTTTCTGCCATCCTACTTTGTAAAATCCTTATGCAAATACTAGAGAACTTTTTTTTCCATCATCTCTCTATTTTTTAATAATTGCTGCAAGTTTCTGTAATTTCTGAGGAGAAACTTTTAAATATCTGGCACTTAAAGTTTAGAATGACTTATTTCTTTGGGAACAGTTAGTCTTATTAGTTAGAAACACGTGCATTCCAAGTCAACATTTTGTATGTAAGCATGGCACTTTTTTTAGACTATCCACTACAAAAACCTAACTGACCACCTAAAAATTTTAAATATACTTAGGGAGAATAAGAATTAAAGAGATAAAAGAAATAACTTTTCTACAGATTCCTTAGAATATTTCTTTACCTTATCCCTTGAACAAAATGTAGCATTAAAGCTGCTTTAAATCAGGAAATTGGGCCCACAGAAAAATAAAAATAAAGTTTTTAAGTTGTTACTGGGAATTTTCTCCTTTGAATCTCCAGAATTATCCATTATCTTTACCTAAAGATTACAATATTTATTGCATGCCTCCCTATGTCTGACTCTATGGAAAATGCTTTCCGTGCATCAGTTCCTTGTTTCTCACAATGGCCCTATGAGATAGGTCCCATTAATAGCCAAGACTATAAATAATCACATTTTTCAGTAAGGAAACTGAGGTCCAGAGAAAGAAGTGACTTGCCCAGTTCATACAGTTCTCAAGTGGTAAAGTCAGGAGTCAAACCCAGTCTGATGGCTTTGGAGCCCAAATTCCAGACACCATATGACATGGTCCCTGCTTCCCCTTTCCTCTTCTTAGGATTGAATGTCTGATTTTCCTGGGATCTTATTACTAATTCTCTGAACTCTTATCACCATTTTGTGACTTACAATTAGTAACTCAAAAGAAACAGATCAATATTCATTGAGCTTATAAAGAAAGTCACTTAACCAACCCATTTGGCCCATTAGAGACCCAACACACTCACGTTCCTCTTAACGATATAACTCTTCCTTGGTCATCACACTGTAATATACATGAAAATCTGGTTGCAAAAATCCTC
>NW_019154102.1:14349088-14583965 GCF_002288905.1 Enhydra lutris kenyoni
CATCTTTCCATTTTACTTCCTTGATAAAGTTTAAAACTCCTCTTTGAATATCTGGATGTGTGAGTTTATGTGAAACTTCTCTTAGTTGAATATTTCCAGAAACTAATGTCATTGTTTTAAGGAAAAACTAAGGAAGAAAAAGGAAGGAGTTGGATGTGGGTGGTATTGCTAATTCCGCCCTCTTTAAATTAAGGTGTAAATAGCACATCATTCTGGGTGATGTGTTTTGCTGGGTATCAGTGCTGATTGCATTAACTAGGGAAAACAACTAATGAAGAATATTCCAACGAATGTTAGGATTTCCTTATTAAGCCTTATATGATCCATTTTTAGTCAGTGGAGACTTTATTACAAAGTTCTGTTACTGAAAGTTGGTCCTATGCAATCTCTACATACATAGGGGACAGTTTGTACTATTCACTTTTAAAAGCATTTGTGGAGTAAGAATCACCTTGGAACAAATTCCTAATATCAACTTATAATATTATAGCAGTTTGTTTTATATCAATGTACCAAATAGTTATAAAGATTTGAACATACGAACAGTCTTAGAGAGTACCCGTTTTCTTTAACTGAAGAAAACACTGAGGCTAGAAGGGACTGGCACAGAGCTGTTGTTTTCTGACTCCCAGTCCCGCATGTTTTCTTTCTCCTAAACCATACTGTTTGTTAAACAGTTCATTTTTTTTTTTAAGACTTGACAACCAAATGTTTCAAGAAAATGTAGATTTTTTAAATGTATTGTTAAGATTACACAGGATGATTTGCTATAATATATACATAGCTAAATGAATCCCTAATTTGAATCCCCTAAGTAAACTAAAAATTCGTATTCTACTTTGCCTATCTCATGTAGAGTAAACCTTTTGTAGCTTAGATTCTGAACATTAGAGAATGTAAAATATTATCCATAATAAAAATATAAGTTTTTAAAGATTCCTATAGGAAAATAACACATTTTAATGTAGTTAATTGGCACTGAATTTGTGATAATTGAATGCATTTCTTAGTTTCCAGTGGTTTGGGGTTTTTTAAGAATAAATGGCTGTATATTGTTAAAATACTGTTGGAAGTAATTACGTTAATATTGTACCATGAGTATTATAGATTTATTACAGTGTGCTTTAAAAAATCCTTAGAGTATTAACCTATATCTTGATTCTTTTCATGTATTTTTTCAAATTACATATGTACGCAGCCCCTATTTAGCTTAGTAGGGTAATGAAAATTCTAAGACATTTCATTGTACCAGTATGCAAATGTACTTACATAGGAATAAGACTAGGTTTCCTTAAAGAGGGCAACAGAATTGAAAACTGAGGCCAACAAATAAATGAAAGTTTCTCTAAATCCATTGGATAATAGAGGCAGTGTTAAGGCTAACCATAGTGTTGAACTAAACAGAGGGATTATTCCTGGGTTTTGCATCAGTTGTTTTCTGCCGGGTGGCCTCACTTGTCAAAAAAAAAAAAAAAAAAAGGAAAAAGAAAAAGAAAAAAAAGTTTAACAGGCAAACATTCACATAGGCACATTGAGAAAAGAAGTATGCTTAATTCCATCAAAGCTTTAAAAAAATCAATCATTAATTTATTCTAACTACAATTGTTGGTCATTTGTGAAAAGCATCTGGCCCTTAAGTCATAGGAACCTCAGCACAGTACTATGTGAACACTTGTGAAGAAGCCCCAAATTCGATAGAATGTAAAAAAAGCTATGTTAGTGTGTGTGTAGCTGTGTCAAACTATACAGCTACGTTTGTTTACTCATAATGCTTTTTTAACTCTCCTTTGTTTCCTGGATTTTGAAAATGTTGTAAGTGTAAATGTAATGGGCTTTAAAAATTAGAAAATTGTTGATTGGCAGCTTTTAAAAGTCCTGCTTTTTTACATCTTTTCGGTTCTTTAAAAGAGTGATATTTCAGCAATCGAAACATTACGTCTCAGAAATGGTTTCTAATGAAGTCTAAATTCGAGATAGAAAATATATTTTTAAAATAGCTTCGGGAAGACATACCCTATTTTCCATATGGCTAAGTAATTGTTAAGATATTTGTTTTAAAGCTGGACTTAGACACTCCTGACTGCTCTCTAATTTGATATAGCTAGCCCAAATGATTTTATTCAAGAAACTTTGGTAGGAGAATGCAGTGAAGTAGATAAATAATTTTGCGGCTATACTCATATTGCAAAGTATAGAACTAATTCAGTCATTATTATTGTAGGTAACAACCACTTTTTTTTTTTTTTGAGCTTTAAAGCTAGCAGTAGAACAGCTCAGTTTTGGGATACATTAAAATATTAAGCTTTAAGTTAGTCAGGTTTCATGTTCTAACAGTATATAAATGGGATCACACCATAACCACATAATTATATGTGGCAATTTCTTCTGGGTTTTGTTGTTGTTGTTTGTTTGTTTTAAGAATGAGTTTTCAAACTGTAAAAGAAGGCCTAAGAGAAGCCTTCAGGGGTGAAAATTAGAGCTTAAATTAGAAATAAAGAAAAGTTGCATTATTTTAATTACATGTTCTACTATAATATGAATAGTTAATATGTAAAAACTGTCTCCCCCAAGATGACATATTACTTAGTCTAGTCGTTTCTTAATGTACAAAGGAAATAAAGGATGATATAACCAAAAATTGTATGTCACAGGCTTCCTATAGAAATGATCCATTTTCTTACTGTCAAATTACTTTTATCAGATTACTCATATACTATATTTCACTCACTACTGCTCATTTAGTTTCTCCTAAAATTTGAATAATTACAAATTAAGAAAAACTGTAAATACTTATCATAAATAAGATTAGATTCTAAGTAAAATAATAACCAGTAATAAAAAGCACTTTTTTCCACAATAGAAAAAAATAATGATCGTTAGACATTTATCTCATTTAATGCCGTAAGTACATTATTGTAATAAGATGACTATGTTTTTAAAATGTGTATTGAAAATAAATTAAAATTTTATATGCCGTATATAGCATTCATGTGTAAACTTTGTTTAGCCCTCATTTCAGAGGCACTGATGTCCAAAGTACTGTTAGGATGCTAGAGATGAGAGAAAAATCACTTAAAACTGCTTGTGAAATATAATGTTTGAAATGGTTCTTTGAGAATGTGCAGATTATGGCTTGCATAGGGACTCCTTCCAGCTCTCTGGGAAATGAGCTGTTGACATTCTTTTGGGTCATCATCCAAGATAGGAGGGCAACCACAAGGATTTAGCAGATAAATTCATCCCCAAAGACCTTTATCCATTTCATTGCAACTTGGAAACATTCATGTTGAATAGTAGCATTAATGTAGCCCATTTAGCTCTTCAAAGTGAGCTTTATGTATTAAAAAAAAGAAAAAGAAAAAGAAGATGACGATGAAGAAAATCAAATGACTAGGGTAATAAGTTATTTAAGTCTTCTAAGAGGTATTCTTTATTTACATAATTCTAAAGCACAAACCATTTTTCCCTCTATACCGTTTTCAAAAATAGAATTGAGTTCTATTATAGAGAGCAGTGAGCTTTTGAATTTTAACTAACTGAATCAGGCCTGCATATGTATAGTTGTTTGTGACAAAGAACAGAAATAAATGTTTTAGTGTTGTGTTCTGAAATGAATGGCAACATTTTTTAAAGATTGAAAATTATGTCACTTAGATTCCATTTCTGACTCTTTTTGGACTTTGTGATCCAGGCAAAAGAAGCAAGAAAGCAGTGATAAACGTATTGAGGGCATGCACTAAGATTCACACACATGTCCTTTCTTACAAGTGGTGAAAAAAAAAAAACTTTTTGACTCAAACAGGAATGATACTATATAGGACTGAATGTGCAGGAAAGGTTCCCACAATGCATTGTGCAAACCTAGGGCTAACAAATACCCTGCTGCTTTGAACCCCCCCCCCCAAAAGACAAAAGCACAATGAAATAGAAAGCTTACCACCAGTAGCTTTCAAAACGACAAACTAGGCAAACTATACATCTCCACCACTCCAATTTTGTCAGAATGCTAATGAGCTTGCTCTGATCTTTACTCGGCTTCCCGTGTTTTCTACATCTTCAAGGACCACATGGCGCTAGCAAAATAAAGACAACTAAATGAGAATTTCGAATGCTTTTTGTGTTAGGACCTGGTGCTTTTCAGTGGACGCACTCGTTGAATATTCTCAACTTAAAAGAGTACAACAGGGGGTTGGGTATGAACTTTTTAACAGGAGGAAATTTGTACAAAAGTAAATTAGTGAGATGAGGAAAATATGAGAAAAATTTCTGATTAATTTCCACTCCATAATATCAATGACACCTTCAGCCCCACTCATACTCTTCTAACAAGAGATGCTGATAAAAGATGAATGATTCTGTGTTGTTCACAGTGAATGTTTAGTGGTTTTTTAATAGCAGCATTCTACATAAAAGGCACCAGGAAGTACTCCGCATTAGCAGTTGAGATCACTAGTTAATAGGATGATGTCTTTTAGCTTTTGTCACAAGATTATTAGAAAGGATGGGTTTCTGTTCTCATCGTGGCATAGTTGGAGTGCCTGTTGAGTACAAGTGCTAAAATACAGGTTTCTCAGTATTGTTTCACATGTAAAGCAAAAAGCCTTTTAATGCAACACCTTTTTCCTTTTTTACCAGGTGATTTTATTATTGATCTCTAATCTGCCCCTTTTGCTGTATTGAATGCTTGAAGTGTTCCTCTTTTCACTGTAGCCTTGATGCTAGCTATTTGTGTCTATAAATTCATTAACATTAAAACAGGGTCTGTATAAAACATTTGATTCCATGATTTAGAAAATGGCAGATTATGTAGTTTTTATGGTTTAGGGTATAGATAGCAACATAAAGGTAAGATTGCCTGAATAAATACTGTAAAAATATGTTTTTTGATTTTAAAAACCCATATTTTTATGAGATTTAAATTATATATTTATAAAGAACATATTTTTAACTAGATCTCTTTTCTCTAGCAATCACTGTATATTTACTAGGAGAATAAGGTACTCAGCTGCATCTCTAACCATACCCATATCTGTAAGAGGAAAATGAAAATCAAAACTGGGTACATTTTTATATATAAAGATATCTGAACTTAGAATTAAACTGATTCTGTACAACTAATAAATAGCCAGGAAAGGAAGTTTGATACAGCAACACTTCTCAGGTTTGTTGTGGAGAAAATTCTTGGCTTAATACATATATTTCTGATATTTCTATATACTGTTCTTTAAATTTTCTCTTATCCTGAAAAATTGTGTTTTTGTACATTGAACATTGAGCACAGGCTCTTAAGATCTTGCTACTTAAGATACTGTAATTTATTCATTCTTTTAACATAAAGAAGGGGAAAACCCTACTGTAATAAGAATAACATGGACAACTATAGTTAATAAAGTCAGCAAAAAGTAGAAACTATCTTCTAAATATAACAGAGGTGTTTTTCTATCTGGTTATTCTATATTCTGTATGATTT
This sequence comes from Enhydra lutris kenyoni, assembly GCF_002288905.1. Taxonomy (NCBI): domain Eukaryota; kingdom Metazoa; phylum Chordata; class Mammalia; order Carnivora; family Mustelidae; genus Enhydra; species Enhydra lutris. Next base: position 14,354,559 of record NW_019154102.1, read on the forward strand.
AGCATGATAGTTCTGTGCTTCTTACAAGTGTGGATGGGAAGTAGTATTCATGTAATAAAATGTCTCCATTTTGTAGAAGTTCTTTCTACAGAAAAAAGTAAAGAACTGTAGAATTTTCATTAATGAAAATTTTTTCTAACTTCGTATGACATACTGTGGTAAAATAGAAAATGATGTCTTTAGCTTATTAAAGTAGAAAGTTTCCATTTGACCTCCATAGATTTAAAATATGATGAAGTAGACAAACTAAGATATCATACTGTGTCTGCAAAGGAACTTTTCATAGGTATGGACAAAGTAAGGGAATCTGGTCCTATAAGTAAACAGAATGATTTTTAAGGTTCTGAAGTAGCATAGACTCAGCTTATACTTTCTCACTGAAGTAATTACTCCTGACGTTTCATAGGGCATTGAATCTGTAACATAATAAAGAAGCCAGTGAAAAAGTTAACATTTTATGTCTGAAAATTTTCTACGAAGTGAGTGTTTAGCATAATTTCCAGAGGCATTGAGCCACATCCTTTGATAGATTCTAAGAGTTCATAGAATCCATTCCTTTTTGGAAGTAAAATGTAACATATTTTTGGTAAATGTGGTGTTACAGGTCTGTTTTGTGTGTGTCTGTGTTTTTAGCTGTGTCAAAATTTTTAACTTTGTTACCTAACTCCAAGAATGCAAAATAATATAAATCATTTTCTAATTGCAAAAAATGACATAACCTCATGCAATTATATTCTAATCCAATATTCAGAAAAATTAAAAGCATAAAAAACATGTCATATAATTGGTTCTGTCATGTCTTTGACTAGGAGAATCATAGCCAGGTAGAAGAACAGTGAGCCAAGGCCCAGCTTTCCAAGGTCTCCATGCGAATCTTCTCTTCCGTGTCCTTGTCCATTACATACCAAAGTCCATCTGTCCTCCATTGCTGTTAACATAATTATAGGAGAGGCTTTTCTTCCATATTTAATCCTCAGTATGCCTTCATCTGAAAATATGGGCTCTACCGTTCCAATAGTGAGTTGGGACCCTGGCTGGGAGAATGAGAGCCATTCTAGTGTTTGCTATATTCATCCCTGTTGACTAGCTCACCTTCATAATTTTGAGCCTCTGTGTCCACTTTAACAGAATGAGGACACTATGGCTTTAGAAAAAATTGGAAGGAACCTAACTTTAATTCCCATAAAGGAAGAAATTCATTTATTCTTTTATGTCTGGTGATTCTCATTTAACAAATATTTTTGAACCTTTTGTGCCTAAGTACTATACATTGAGTGTAGAAACTTAACCCTGGCTAGTGAATGTAATTAGTTCAAATTTGGTCATATTCGGTCAACGTTGATATGGTGTGGCAGCTAAGAGAATTGTTAGAATTAAATTAGGTACATTATATCAAGCATTTGCACAGTGCCTGGTGCATATATAGTGTTCGATAAATGTCAGCTATTATTATTTACACAATCTCGTTCATATTTAAATCTGTCAAGGTCGCCTTTGATATAAAAAATACCAAAGGATGAAAAACATTAGTATGTTAGGAATGTTACTTACCACCATTAAGCATTAAATAAAATATTTATAAAAATTGGTATTCTTGGGCGCCTGGGTGGCTCAGTGGGTTAAAGCCTCTACCTTCGGCTCAGGTCATGGTCCCAGGGTCCTGGGATGGAGCCCCGCATCGGGCTCTCTGCTCGGCAGGGAGCCTGCTTCCTCCTCTCTCTCTGACTGCCTCTCTGCCTACTTGTGATCTCTCTCTCTGTCAAATAAATAAATAAAATCTTTAAAAAAAAATTGGTATTCTCTTTGCACATATATACATTTTATTTATTATATATTGCATATATAATAGAATAGGCCTTTGGTTACTGAAAATAATTATGAATAGAAATACAGTATAAAGAAAATGGAGTTTGTTTTAAAAGGAAAGCTTGCAGGGGTGCTTGGCTGGCTCAATTGGTGCAGCATGTGACTCTTGGTGTCAGGGTCATAAGTTCAAGCCCCATATTGGGTGTAAAGATTACTTTAAAAATCTTAAAAAAAAAAATAAGAGGAAAGTTTACATTTTAAGGTGTTTACAGGGCTTTTGCTGTTTTCTTTTTTACGTCTTCAGTGTTTAAAATTGGTAGTATTCCTAAATTATTCTTTCCTTAATATTTTCTTTCTGTAGTTAACAAGAAAAATTAAAACTACTGTCATACTTTCAGAATAACTTTATTCTCACAATTTGTTCTGCTAATTTATACATCTTTAATATCTTGTTTCTATCTGCATTTCATTATTTGGATTATTTAAAGAAGGAAAATATGTAAATTATATTGAAGTGTAGTAGCACTCAACTGTTGTTGAATCATTCTAGTTCATGCAATAGATATTGGATCATTACGATTTCTAGAAAGGAATCTCTGATTCAGAATATAGAGAACCTCACAAGGTTCTCTATTTCTAACATTTGTTTCTTTCCTCCTTGGCACTTACCCGCCTTTTGCTATATAGACTTAAGGTGACCTTTTCATTTGCTGATTCATGTTTGTTTATTTATCCAGAAGAACAAATGTGTCTAATTTCTACCAGTGATATTTAGAAAGTATTTTCCACTACTAGAAATTTGAATTGGAAATATAAAATATAATTTTTGAACCTAAAGAATTATCACATCACCATAATTTTTAATTTGGAACATGTCGATTGCCTAAAGTGAGGTACATCCTTATTCTAGACTGTAATAAAATTTTTTAACACTTAAAAAAGTAGAAATTCCAGGAAAATGTGTTTTTCTCAGCAACTATCTATGAAACAAAATTTAGGCATTTGAACTGATTTGGCAGCAACATGTTTTTCTTCTGAATGTGAAATTAAATTTGTGTAATGTCATGCCAATGCTAAAATAACATCTTATACATGAAATATCACCCTTTCTTTAAAAAAAAAAAAAAAAGATCTTGGTGACTTATTTGTAAAAGGGCTAAGACAGTGGTTCTCAAACTTTTACCTGCATTTAAAAAACCACCTGAGGAGTTTGGTAAAAATACAGATTCCCAGGACATGTCTAAAAGATTCAGATTTAGTGGATCTAGGGTGGGGCCCATATTCTAGACAATTTATAATACAGGTGATCCACAGATCACATTTTGAGAAACAAGGGACTAAGATATGTTGAATCCATGGTGTAATAAATGCTAAGGGAAGTAGCACAGCATAAAGATATCAGAGCATAGACTTGAAAACCAGCAAGATACCAGCTAGACTCTGGGTGGTCTTGGACAAATTACTTAACCCCTCTGAGCCTCTATTTCCTCAGCCATTAACTAAAAAAAAAAAAAAAAAGCTGATAAAACCTGTTTCAGAAGGCTATTGAGAGTGTGATATATTGATACAGTTATAGATAAAATTTATATAAGAGTACTTGGCACAGAGCTCTCAGCAGAGGGTTAGTATCCAGTATAAAAGTAGCTTCTGCCATCAGCTATAGTAATCGCTTCATTATTTATTAATTTTTTCTACTTTTACTTTAAAATATTCCTCAGCCTCAAAGTAATATGCACATCTCCAATTCTATCCTAACTCTTCTCTTCCCTCAGCACACATACACAGACTCTTTGAGTCCCTGTCCCCCCTCCCCGCCACCCCCAAAATGCTTTAAGAACTGATTTGGCAATTTGACATAAGACTGAAAAGTTGTTTTGTGTGTGTTTGTTTGTTTGTTTGTTTAACCCTTGGCTTATACACAAAAAATGATAACTGTGTGAACATTTTCACAACTAAATAGCTAGGAGAAAACCTTAGGAATTTGTTAGTTCCTCAATCTATATACATTTCATAGAATTGATATGCTAATTTTATGAGTTTCATTAGGCACATACAGAAATAAACAAGTTAAGCCTTGTATTTGAAAAATTTATTTTAGAACATCCATGTAGGAACCAACTTTGTAAATGCATTTTCTCCTCTTCTATTTCATCCTGACACTATCCCAAGAAGCTTAATCAAGACTTCATAATTTGATTTGACAAAGAATGACATCAGAGATGGCTAAACATGTGTGAATTGCCTCCTCAGTCTTGAGTCAAAATCAAGGTAGTTTATGGAAGGATGAGAGCTCTGCTCTGATACCCTTCTCCACATTTCCCCAAATGGAAGCATTTTTATTAAAAATATAGATGTTAATGTACAGAGACAACAGGATAGCTGTTTATCCTTTCTAGGTCCCTTCATCTTTGGGATAGGACTGTCCAACTGAATAGCTGTGAACATTCTTTTTATCTTTATACAGACTTACGGAGTTCTGCTTTCAAATCATTATTCATTCTGATTGTAGAGATATTGCCAGCTCTTGGTCTAGTGGGTTGTAAATTATTATGTCTTTCTTTTAGCAACCAGATAGGCTTTTAACACTTTCCATAGACCTCTAGGTGCACTACATAAGAAAACTAAACATATATAATGATTGCATCTGTTTCCTGTCCCCACATGTCATTTCTAAGCTGGAATGTGAAAGGCATTCATCCACTCAGGGGAGCTATTTCTTCAGGAGAAGTTTACAATAGAAGTTAAGGAAAAAAAATGTCAAGCTGGTATCTATTTTAAAAATTAAGTTAGCTTTTTTTTTTTTTTTTTTTTTTTTTTTTTAAAGATTTTATTTATTTATTTGACAGAGATCACAAGCAGGCAGAGAGGCAGGCAGAGAGAGAGGAGGAAGCAGGCTCCCTGCTGAGCAGAAAGCCCGATGCGGGGCTCGAACCCAGGACCCGGGATCATGACCTGAGCCGAAGGCAGCGGCCCAAACCACTGAGCCACCCAGGCGCCCCTAAGTTAGCTTTTTTAAAAAAATACTTAAGAGTACCTATTTGTAGTGTTTATTGCTGATTAGTTTTTATGTAAAGGTTTTTTTGTGTTTGTTTTAATTGGGTTATTTGGATGAATGTTGTAGGAGGAGGAAAATTAATCAAAATTGTGGGATTATTTTTAATAGCTGCATGGTCTGAAAGGATACAGTTTGGTACAAATATATATGTAGCTATTTTCCTGAGGGAATACAGTGGACTTTACCATTAAAATAAGAGTATATGAATTAGTTTTCTCTTGTTTTTATACTGGCGACATTGGGAGAGGATATGTAAATTCACAGTACAATGAGTTATGAACATCCAACTTGTGAGTGTTTTCTGCCTTTATTGACTGTTTATATATTTTACCCACCCCAAAACCACCCAACCCCACTCCCCCAATGCCAGTTCACTCTGAATTAATAGCACCACTTGGTGGCCAAAGCTAGGAATTGTGTAAAGTATCAAAGTATCTTCCCCACCAGCATGTTCTCCCCGAATAGACACTTCTGATCTGAATCTTGATGGACCTGGTCATAGCTCTATTTCTGGTGCTTTTGAAGGATCTACCTCTGTAAGGAAAGTTAAAAAATAATTTCTAATAGAAAAAAATGAGTTTATTATGCGTTTCAGTGCTTTAAACAATAACAGTTTTCTGTTATGTATAAATAACCTTCCACAGAAATGAATTATTAAAGTAGTCATAAATATTTTATTTTCTCATGAGAATAAAATTAGGGGTAGCTAAAATTTCAAACTTTTAATACCACTTAAATACTTATTTTGAAACTAAGTATAAGGTTAATAAATAAAGTTATAGTGAACATTGCAAAATTGTCATTGTTGACTAGGTAGCTATTTTGCTCAACTTTGAAATGTATAATATTAACAGAAGCATTGTGAGGACTAAACACACTTCAAGTTGACCATGACTTTGGGTGGGAATGTAGGTAAAGTGTGTTAGATGTGATTGCTCTAACCCTTTTTAAATAAGCTACAGCTTTGGAGAGAAAGAGAGAGGACATACAACATAATAGAAGGACATATAGCTAACTGCTGGAGATTGGCCCATAAGACTTACACAAGAATCTGAGAGGGACTGTTGGGGGTAGCATGATGTTCTTCAGGCTAAGGGGTATCTAAACATTTCTATCATGATAAAAAGGGGAATTGAACATATCTTGGGGATTAAGTTGAGGAAAAATCTGGAAGTCATCTTTGGAAATTTTAAAGATTCTGGGAGTTACACACTGGATTTTTATTTTCTTGGAATTTCTGACAAGATACTGCTATTAGCAAGGGTATCTTTGGAAAAGACTTAACAGAACGTGTAACCTTGGAAAAGGGAATGTCTCATATTGAATTTACATTTGTGTTGATCCTTTAAGAAAAGAAAAATGGCTAATAGGTGAGTTAATGGGCTTCCATACTTGAGGGGAATGAGAAGCTTAAAATGATGGTAGGATGACTTCTCCGGTGAAATGGATATGTAAAGACAGAAATTTCTTGCTCAATGTAGCTAACATCTCAATATTTGCACCAAATTGCCCAATGTTTACTTCTGCGGGTAGGCCTTTCTGGTGTTTGCATAGGTTGTATGACTCTGCCAGGAGAAATCACTATTCCTTGCTCCATCAGTAATCCCAGGAATCAGATAAAGAAGACCCTGAAGCTTAAATAAAGAATGTGGCTCCTTTATGTGTGTATGTGGAGAGAGAGATAGTGAGAAGGAGAGAGAGAAAGAAGACAGCAATAGCAATATAACAAAACCAGCCACCATTACATTGATTAAATAATGTTATATGCCAGACACTATTCTGGGTGTTTTACATATATTAACTTACTTAATCTTCATAGAACCATCGCTGCTAAGGTAGTATTATTATTTCCATTTTTACAAATGAGGAAACTGAAGAATAGGGAGATTAAGTAATTTATCCAAGTTCCCGTAGTTCCTCAAGAGCAGAGCTGGAACTTGAATACATTTGGCCATTTTCATTGACAGATGCTTCAGATGCTCAAATGGAATCACAGTGGTTTATAGTTGTCCAAAAAGTGAACAGGTCTATCCCTGGAATCATGTTTCTAGAAGACATTATGTACTGACCTATATAATTCAAGGATCATAAGGATATGTGTGCATAGGAAGAAAGGCTGATTCCCCTTGACATCCCCTGAAGAACTGCTCTGAGATCGTTGTGAAGTTCCAGTGGCCTACATTGGAAGAGTAAAAAAATCCCCACTACTAATGGATGAACTAAGGAAGAGAATGGTTTTTGTTTGTTTGTTCATCAGAGATTTGAAGGTTTGCTTTTTGCTTTGTTTTCTTTTGTTTGTGCCATTTTGCTTATCAGAGCCATTCAGAAGGCTTTGTCAAGGTTGGCCTGAATTCTAAATAAAGGGCCTGTGCTTTTAAGACTGGTTACCCTGTGTCAGGTGGGGTGGCTGAGAGTGGTGGTTTACAAGACAGACTGCCTGGATTTAAGGCTTAGTTCTAGCTAGCTAGCTCTAAGTTATACAGCTCATTAAATATTTGATGCTATTATCATCATCATAATTATCATTATTATTCCCAGCCTATGAGAAAGTTACTTGTTGTCACTGATCTGATGAAAGAGAGATATTATATAGAGTAGCTTCTGTGAGACAGTGTTCCCAGAAATTCAGGAAACAACACTGGATACAAGTCCATCATGAATGTCACTTGTGTACCATGATGAAGAGAACAGCTCCACTGAGAAGATTAAGGGGCATCAGTTGAGTTGATAGGTTGCTGAAATCCACACTAGTCCCCTGGTCTAGTCTAGAAAAACAGCTTTCATTGCTTTTGGTTCAAAGTGTTGTGTAATTTTTGAAGCTCTGTGCAGGCCAGAGTGCTGCTGGAGATGGTTCTGCAGTGTCCCATTTTGATCAGACTTCCGTGTTTTGAGACTGAATGTTGCCATAGACTGGAAGGGGATAGGTTAAATTTCCTTCTTCTCTCCTTCATCACATAAAGATGTTTAAGAAGTACATAAGGAAGGATATATCCCAGTGTTACTAGGTTATCTGAACCCAAGCACGATTAAAGAAGGTATAAAGTGGAAGAGGAAGTTACTGTGTGGGTAGTGCATTGGAGGTTAGAGGTTGAATTCATCCCTTATTGGAAATTGAAGGCAATGGAAACACTGTGGGTATGATTTTTAAAGGACATTTAAACACTTTAAACAACCCAAGAGGGGTTTACCAAAAGAGTAGCTAACTGACTGCATAATACAACTTTGGAGAAACTCTTTATTAGAAAAAAGCCTATTTAGAGCATGTCTACCTGGTTTGTCTTTCTATATTTTAACAATGATACATACTTAGTTTTCCACATTCTCAACAGAATCTTATCTCATTCTTACCTGGCATTTAGTAAATCAGCTATTTCATCTGCATTGCCAATTTTATAAGCTGATTTTAAAGATGCTTTACTTTTAATATCAAAATCTCTTTCTATAAAAATGATGAAAGCTTAATTTCTCAGTGAAGGTTTTTATTTTAGTTTTTCTTATTGAGGGCTTTCTTTTCTTAAAATTACATCCACTTCTATGTCAAACTGTTGTTATCATTTTTTCTGTATTTTAATAACTGGTAAACTTTTAAATGTGTTCTAGTAGTCCATAATTTTCAATCTTAAAATTTACCTTCTTTAGTCTTTGATATTAAGCAATATTCTCTGATCTTTGTTTTTAAATCCCTAACATCCTGCAAATACCTAGACTCTCATTACTTGGAACACAGCCACATTATTGTGCCGTCCTTGTGACCATCTTTTGTATGCAGTAGTGACACTGATGACCCAGTAGGGCATTCACTTTGTTTCTCCGGCTGCAGAAATGAGTTCGTACTGATTCACCTACATTTTTCACCTATCCTGCTAATGACCAAAGACATAGTAACTATACTAACTATATAATTTGTTATGACTAACAAAGATTTAAAATGTAGTGTCTGTAGAGTTGTTTAGAAATTGACCCTCACTCTTGGTATTCCCAATTATGTGTCTCTCCCATTAAACCATGAGCTCTTTTGCGGAGAGAAGCCACATCTTGGTCATCTCTGTATCTCCATTTCCTGGCATAGGGCTGCATATGCCACCATCACCTTCTTCATTATCATCATCATAGCTAGCATTTTTAGTCTCAGGTACTGTGCTAAAGACTTTACATAGATTTTTTTTTTTTTTTTTCATTTAATTCCTCTAACAATCATATGGGGTAAGCAAAATGATTACCCTTATAGAAATGGAAACTAAGGACCAGAGAGGTTAATTAGTCTAAGATCAAGGAGCTCAGTTAATTTTTTTTTTTAGTCAAACTGGAAGAAGAGCCATTTTGGATGCAGATTTAATGTTCATCTTATTTGCAGCATATTCAGGATGATGGTTCTAACCAGCCACAGAAACTATAGACAGTACAATTATATGTTATGCTTAGCCTTACCAGAATTTATAGTCTTATCCACAGAAGTTCCCCAGAATTAATGCAAGTAAACACATTCATAAATGTGGTACTTAATTTATAAGGGATCTTTATTCTGAAGTTAATTTATGAATCATTTCAATATATTTATGAATATTTCCATAAAAATACTAAAATTGTGGATTGGGTTCCCAGACTACCCTATTAAAAAAAAAATTACCCAAATGACCTTTAAAAAAAAAGTAGACCTTTATTCTCCCAATGAGAAGATTCCTCCACCTGCCCCCAGAAATCTTGACTTACTTAAATATATAGAAGGTTGGAAATATCTTTTATAATATTTAATTTAATTTAGCTATATAAACATACATATTTAAAATCACATCTTTTTTTTTTTTTTTTTTAAAGATTTTATTTATTTATTAGTCCGAGAGAGAGAGGGAGAGAGAGCAAGCACAGGCAGACAGAATGGCAGGCAGAGGCAGAGGGAGAAGCAGGCTCCCTGATGAGCAAGGAGCCCGATGTGGGACTCGATCCCAGGACGCTGGGATCATGACCTGAGCCGAAGGCAGCTGCTTAACCAACTGAGCCACCCAGGCGTCCCTTAAAATCACATCTTAAATACATTAATCTAGAAATAATTGCTCTGTCCACTCCCATTTTTTCAAGAAATAATTTTATCCAACTCTTCATGTTTGTCTTTAACATTAATGTCTCTGTCACTTCTGGAGCCCCTCTTTAAGTCATTTCCATGACATGACTGTGAGAAGGCCCTAGGACCAGGGAGTGCGGGGGGGGAGGGGGGGGGGGGGGGGGGGGGGGGGGGGGTGAGTAGAGAGGAGTTCGCCAGGTGCAGTTCAAACAAAAGGGGCTTCAAGAGAGGGGAGAACTGGCAGGGGAAGCTATCCATCTGTAAGCATGGCTCACAATTCAAGTTTTCCCCTTATTACAGGATGCCTAATTGATTCACTAAGTAGACAATAGTCTGTTTGGTTCAATGATGCCTATAAAAGTGACTCACTATTTTATCTTATTTTACAAAAATATGTTAAATGTACCTTTAAAAAGTAAATACAGTTTTAAAGTTATATTCTGAGCATTTTACCCTTAGTCAAGTGCCTTTTTGTAGGTAGCCAAGATAGTCATGTATTACCTGAAATGTGGATCATGTTAATACCTTTACATGCTCTTAGCATTGAAAAGTTAATAGGTCCAAATCCATCCCATATATAACTTAAAATACTAAACTATAAGTAAATATAAAGAATTTTTCAGTTACAATTTTTCCCATGATAACTCCTTCCATGCGTTTGAATTTATTTTTATTTTTTGCTATTTTAAGTTTGTGCCAGGTTTACCTTTGAGAAATCTAGCACTGACCTTGGACAGAAAAAAAGACTACTCAGACTGTATTAAGGAGTTGATACAAGAAGACTGCTGTTAATTTCCAAGCTTCAGAAATAGCTTCTTTTTAAGGTCTAAGTTTATGGAGGAAGAACTTCAATAAAGTTGTCTATACCTCTTCCTGTAAGAAGTACATGCTAGGGGTGCCTGGGTGGCTCAGTGGGTTAAGCCTCTGCCCTCGGCTCAGGTCATGCTCTCAGGGTCCTGGGATCAAGCCCCACATCAGGCTCTCTGCTCAGCAGGGAGCCTGCTTCTCCCCTTCTCTCTCTCTCTGCCTGCCTCTCTGCCTACTTGTGATCTCGCTCTCTCAAATAAATAAATAAATAAATCTTTAAAAAAAAAAAAAAAAAGTACATGCTAGAAGTCTATCAGAAGTTATCTGTAGAGAGATGTTGCCCTGAATCTGTTTTACCAAATGGGTAAATTAAAGGTATTTGAGAGAGTGCGTTAATTTTTATTTTACTGCAACAAAAGGAGACAGGATTTTCCCCAAAGTTTATATTCCTTTTTTTATTAATTATTTTTATTAACATATAATGTATTATTTGCCCTAGGGGTACAGATCTGTGAATCGTCAGGCTTACACACTTCACAGCACTCACCATATACATACCCTCCCCAGTGTCCATAACCCAACCACCCTCTCCATACCCCACTCGCCCCAGCAACCCAAAGTTTATATTCTTAATACTGCAATGAATATATCATGTTAAGCAAATAGTTTTAAGACAATTGCTACTGAAAACATCAATAAAGATTATGATATTCTTCATTTATGTTGATTGCTGTTTAGGATATTCTTGGGGTGGAAACATTTATCAGCTATTTGCTTATCTAGTAAAATTTCTTTTCATAATAATAAGCTCTATTTCCTAAGTTTAAAATATTTTCCAAAACTGATGCACTGCAGTCCTGTAGGAGTATTGGCTTTAGGAGTTCATGTGCCTATGATCCTACATAACTACAGTAAATTCATCTTTCTTGTCCATTACAGAGATCTACGAGATTTCACTTCCTTTGTTATTAGAATGTGTTTCTCCAGTACCAGTGTGTCTCTCTACTGTAATATATTATGTCTTTCAAAAGGTCATCATATTGGTGTTATCATACCTCAGGACAATTTGTAATGGAGACTTTTTTGTTTTTATGTTTGGTTTGGCTTTGTTATGTTGTGTCCTTTAAAGGCCATATGGATCACTAGTCAGCCATCTCCGCTATGGGGCTATGGCACGATTTCAGCATTCCTTAATGTTTTCATGGTAGAAAATCTTGAATTTGTTTATATGTACAACAGCAGCCTACATCTTTGTGTTTTCATTCTTTCCCACTGAATTCATCTTCTGTTTGGGTAAAATTGTATTGTTCCTTATTTTGTATTTATATAAGAATTCAGTCTAAAAACATATATTTCTAAATAAATAATAAGTTTATGGTGAAAGATTAATTAGGAAAAGTAAATTAGTAGAAATTTTTTGAATAAATGATTCATAATTTTAGGGGTTTGATACCACTTTTATTTGTTTAAAATTTTACATTGAAAATACTGCTTCTGAAAAAATAAATGAAAACTACATACATATTGCTGGATGAATGAATGAGTTCTTGAATGAAATTTAATCTTAACTCAATTTGAATCAGTTTTTGGAGGAGATGAAATATAAAAATGATTGCTATAGTCAACCTGCGTTTATTAAGTATTTATACTGTATGTAGTGCTGTGTATTATGCTGCTTTCTGTTAAGTGGTTTTTGTGGGAGAATGATTTGAAGTCATATTTATGGTTATTTTTCCTGCTGTTATCATTCTTGATCATTTCATAATTTTTACAAATCATATCCCAGCTGCTTAGTAATTGGTTAAAGGAAAAAACTGATGTTAAAAGATTGTGATGTCAGAAAAGATGTTGCATTCCTAGAGGCAAAATAAAAAAAAAAAGTCTTTGGGGGGGAAAAAGGTAGGAAAAATATGGCTAGAGATTGTATTAATTGGTCAATACTTTAGAATGTTAATGTGAGGTTATTTGTAGTATATTTACATGAGGCACTGTGTTTTAAGATACAGTATTAACAATCCAGCCATGTTTTTACATTTTAGTAATTGTATACTGACCTGTAGTATTTTGTCATTTTTTATTTCAAAATGGTCTTCAATTGTATGTGTTCTGAATTTTTCAGTTCATGAAACTGAAAAAAAATTGAGATTTTTTAAAAAAGTATCCGTATTCCACTCTAAGATGACAAAAATGTAATTGTAATTACAAATTAAAGATGATTTTGAAAGACATGTAGTTAACCAGGTGAGGTTAAACAAGATAAAATGATTTATGGTCATTTTATGAAATAATGACAGTCTTCATTTTAAGCTACAATGTAAAGTGCTTTATTCTGAGATTATGTATTGTGGCAGAAGCTAAAACTGCCTTTTTTCTAACAGTGCCAGAATACAACCTCTTTTTCTTTTTGCACTAACAAGACTGCTTTACCACCACAGCCCACTCTAAGTAATTAAATCAATCCTTTGTACTTACCGTATTCTCCTCTAGTGACGGTACTAGATCTGATTATATGCTTCATGCATATTCAAAGTACCGCACTGACAGCTCTTTAATGAGCTCTTACTTAATCAGTATGAACAATGTTCATCTTGTTCTTTTTTTCCTCATGCATTAGAGCTAGGAACAGTTGGGAAAAATGAAACATCCAGCATTCATTTGAAAAATATATTGTACTTTGAAAAGTGTCTAAGCTGAGGAAGTTGCATTCTGCCCTTTAAAAGTCTGATGGACAAATTGGATTACTAGTATTGGATTAAATAACAAATGGTTAGAGGAGAAATGAGAAAAGCTCACTGTGATCACAGGCTTTAATATTTTTTGTTACTTATAAAGCTAAAGGGGTCTTTAACCAGTTATTAAAGTCAGGATTAATTTGTAATGGTTCAACTTACTGGCTTTTAAAAGCTTTTTAAATTTAAAAATTTTTAATTCCTGAAAAACAATAGTGTAATGATGTATTAGAAGAAAATTTAATTTTTTTGTTACTAGGCTAAGTATAGATTTCCATCATTGTATACTATCTCAGATAAGGAGTTAGCAATACAGAATTGATTTAACCTCAAATATGTTTTTTCAGTTAATTTATATAATCTATGTAGCAGAGTGTAATGTGTCTTTAAATATTTGTTATTGTTAGGCTTATTTCCTTTTGAAACATGAGACTCTTATATTATTAGTCATTTCCTAACAATTAGGGGATGGGTATCTTTTCTTCTTACCTAGAAATCTTAGGCAGGAGTTAAACTGAAAATAACACAGTACCATATCAATATTGTTATTCTCAAGGAAGCAGTCTTCCATTGAAGAAAATGATGCTAATTTAAGAGTAGGCTGGTTGCTTCTAGTATTGCTGAAAGCCTCAATTATAGGTTAAGTTAAACTCAAAACAAAGTTTTAATATATCTATATTTTTAGAAGCCATTTATGTGATGAACACAAGAACTAAGTCTTTAATCAGAAAATAAAATATCATAAAAACTGCACCTATTAATATTGCACACATGTGTCATTTCACTGATCAAAAAGGCCTTCACCAGGGTACAATTGGCCTTTTTCCAAATTGCAAGCTTTTTCTCAGCTTTTTCTTTCTACTCTTTCTTCTTTTGTTGCTACCCAGGGATTTGTGCGTATCACAGCCTATCACAGCCTGTATCACATGACCAGTGTCAAGACATCACATGGTCCAAAGTGAATACAAAACCAGCTACCCTAAAAGAGAGATTAAAAATACTGTAAAACAATAAAGACTGTTGTTCATACTCCAAAAAAGATCTATCATACGTCTGCTTCATACCATAAAGTTTTAATAGCATTTAATGAAGGCACATATCCTCACTATTCTCCCTAACGATGAACAACAGATAACTATTTTATAGGGATGCTTTGAAGTACATGTTAAATCTTTTGCACACAGATCATCAGCTCTTTATATTCTACTTCCATTCTTAAAAATTTCTTCAGCTTTCTATTAACGTGAAAATAGTCATTAGCTCTTTATATTCTATTTCCATTCTAAGAATTTCTTCAGATTTCTATTGTGGAAATAGTTACATAAATTGTGGCACACCCATGATATATGCAAGTATTAAAAAGAATGAGGTAGATCTTTGAACAGCATAACAAAAGTAAATCACAGGGCAATATATAATATGATCTCACTTGTGCTAAAGAAAAGAAACCTGTATGTGTCTATAGATAAGGTATATGCGTGTGTTTGATACACATAGTAATCTGTGTGGTCTGGAAGGACTGTAGAAGTACTTACTTCTGGAGAAAGGAGATGGAGAGGGCAATTGGAGAGGGAGGGGTTGGTGACAGACTTGGCTTTTCTCTTATTTTAGGTATCTATTGTCTGAATTTTTAAAATGGGCTGGTCGTGTGTTTGAAAGTTAAAAGAAAATGTCTTGCTTAAAAAGAAAACGAAACTAGAATATTTTGTTTTTTGCTAGATATTTAAGTTAGCACTATGCATCTATACAGAAGTGGGACTGAAGTATTAAATAATGGCCTAGCAAAACAATAAACCAATCATGGGTGAAATTCAGAAAAAAAGAAAGTCAAAGAATTATAAGGTTGACTAGGTATAATTTGCATGGAGAGATGGGAAGAAGGTAGGGAATTAATATTTTTCTTGAGTGTGGTTGTGGCCTACTTCTACATGAACAATAATAAATATATAATATACATTATAACCCTTGATATACTGATCTTTGGTGGGGAGTGTTATAGATGATAGTAGGTAAATTTTAAATGTGCAATCGGTGAATTCTAAATTTTAGATCTTCTCTCTGCTGAAATGTTTTGTGATTTACTGAACATTATTATTTTCCTTATAATGTGTCTTTTCACAGATAGCTATAGGCATTTTTTGTAGCCTGGTCATTTACAATGTATTTAAAATAATTTGCATGTGTTTGCCCTATTAGAGATGATGAGTTCCAGAATGGTATATGAACATGTATCTTTAGTTTACTTTTGGGGAGGAAAATAAGAAAAAAAGCAAGTTGTTACAATTGGAAGCTTTCATGAAATCTCTGGACTTCTCTATCTTCCTGCTAGTCCTATAATTCTCATAATGATTTTTTAATGTGTGTGTGTATGTGTGTGTGTGTGTGTGTGTGTGTTTAATCATGACCGTATGTCTGTCAGCACCATGAGCTCCTCATTGAAACATAATAACAAATCAGCCTCTGGGGAGGATTTAAAAGTTGGAACACTTTTTTTTTTTTTTAAACTGTACTTAATGCTAGTTTGATCTGTAGATATGTTCAGGGGGACTGAAATATACATGCTGGGTAATACCAGATTTAGAAGATTGGCTTATGAATTTTTGGATGTTGATTTCTTTTTTCAGACCCTGGACTTCAATATTGTGTTATTATAAACAATTTAATTTGTGCTATTGGGGGTACCTAAAATACGTTTCATGTTAAAAAATACTTGTGCTAAATTATTATTTGGATTATAAAATGTCAGATAAATAATTCACTGAATTACAGGAAGGAACACGGAAGAAGAAGAAGCTATGATGCAGGAATGGTTTATGTTGGTTAATAAGAAAAATGCCTTAATAAGGAGAATGAACCAGCTTTCTCTCCTGTAAGTACCCATGACTATGCTTGTTTTTCCTACACCACTGATGAATCTTGGGCTTTTTGTCATTGCCTTCTTTAGGATTTCCTATTTATTAGGCTTATTATTTTTCTTTCCTTGGAGATTACAGTATAGTTTATATAAAAATAAAAGTTAAAAATAATATATAATCATTTCTGAACAATAAGTTTTTAAAACAGTAAGTTTTTAAAAATAGTGATATATACTGAAAAATGTTTATTATATAGAAAGCCAAGGAATATAAAAAATTTTTGTATTTAAGAAATAAAGCCCTTGTTCACAAAAAGGAGATTTGGATTATATTAAGGGTTAGAGGACAAAAGAAATAAAATTGAAGTTTATTTAACCTCACATTTTAAGTTAAAAATGAAAATAACTCTTAAGAAGGACAAAAGTACATTTCTATTCTACAGATGATGTTACCCCAAATTTGGGTAATTCCTCCAATCATAAAAAGATCACTTTTGTGTACAGTAAAGTGGAGACCAGACCAAATGTAAGCATTCTTGGTCTTTAGCATTTAGTTCACTGTAGGATTTAATGTGTGTTCTTTTTGTTCACTAGCAGTATTCTTATATTATGCCACCTAGTGTGGGAAGGAGCAGGCTTACATGTTTTATTTTAGTGAAAACCTCTATTTTTGTCATTTCTGCCATGCCTGAACTTGATAAAAAGAGTTATGAAGAAGCACAAAACTTAAATCCTCCTGGATTTTTAATTGTCTCTGTATTAAATTTGCACTGGTAGTACTTACATGTTTCTTGTATTCTTTTTACATGGCGTTCCAGATACGAGTGTTTATAGTGAGCTATGAAAAATATTTTACAAAATAGTCTTATACCTGGCACTTAACACAAGAAGCATTGAAGAATGAGACTACTTATCTGAAGATTAAAATATACCTCTGTGCAATTCAAAATTGAAGGAGAAAAATAATAGCGCTAGTAAATATTCAACCTGAGGAAGGTTTTAGGTTTGTGTATCATTTGTTTGGAGTAGCTTAAAGTTAAAGAGAAAAGTCAGTTATGAGTCCTAAAATCAATGTAACCTAAAGGTTCTTTTAAGTGTTTAATGATTTAGTAATTAGCATATTGATGAACTTTTGTAACTTGCCTAGGGAAAAAGAGCATGATTTAGAACGACGGTATGAGCTGCTGAATCGGGAATTGCGGGCAATGCTAGCCATTGAAGGTAAGAAATGGCCATGATGGAGAGAGGTATGTGAAGTGTCAACTGTCAAAAGAGATTTAAAGAGTGTAATACACTTCTGGTCTCACTAGGTGTGGCCTGACTAGGAACCAAAGGGAATTACAGATAAATGCCTTAGAGTTAGAAAGCAAGAGTCACATAAAACTTAAGAACCCTAATTCAGATAGATAATCATTATGTGTACTATTTTTTTTTAAGATTTTTTTATTTATTCATTTGACAGATAGAGATCACAAGTAGGTAGAGAGACAGGCAGAGAGAGAGGAGGAAGCAGGCTCCCCGCTGAGCAGAGAGCCCGATGCAGGGCTCCATCCCAGGACCCTGGGATCATGACCTGAGCCGAAGGCAGAGGTTTTAACCCACTGAGCCACCCAGGCGCCCCCATTATGTGTACTATTAAACACAAAATTGTCTTACTTTGTCAGTAAGCTGAAATGTCCATAAAATGGAAAATACAAGGAGTTAAATGTTTTAAAATTTTTACTATGTGAAATTTAAGGTTGATTCCGGGAGGGAGGTAGGGATAGATTTATCATTTTGATTTTTCACATCAGACTCTAAATTTTACCTTAATATTTAATTGATGTCAACATGGAAATATGTCTGCGGTCCACTATAGTTCTTAAGATTACATCTCCTATTAAGTGAATATTCAGGCAAAGATTGACATAGGAGATAAATAAAACACTTTCATACTTTTCCTAAAGCTTTTCTATGAATTACATAGTAATCCTAAGCATCGTTCATAATATCAGTTAACATCAGCTAGCTTAACTATGGCATTTACTATATATGATTTTTAAAAAAAATTCTTACATGTTTAAGAATGCACTTCTCCTTATGCCTTTTAGTTGAAAATGTCTTGTAGTTCAAAGATGTGTGCTTAAAAACTAATCCTTTGGGCTCTGTAAAATGGACCTTTTGTCCAATCAATGCAAATTGATTTTCCTATTCTATATTGACCTCTTAACCCATTGACTGTCCATAGTAATTTCATTCTTTACCTGATAAGGTACCTGATCCATAATAAGCCAATTCTAATTAGTTTAGAAACTAGAAATTTAAGTTTGTAAGGGAAAGCCAAATGAAACTGTGTATTTAAAAAATATTTTAATTAATATTGTGATTAAATAAAATATATGCTATTTATCTAAATATAATCTTATATGTATAAAAGTTTTATTTTTAATTACTTTTAATCTATAATCTCATTTGATAAATAGGACTGACAGTGTTGTATATCCTCATTTAAAAATCAGGTTTACTTTAAAGGCTTCAGATAGCTAATTTCCTTCAAATGGCTATCCAGATGAATCAAATTATACATTGATAATGACTAAAAATTTGTCAAAATTATTTAAGAAGTTCTGTAAAACTTGCCATTGAAATAAAATGTACGGGTATGCTAAAACGTATTTTTCCTCTTGATACAATTTTTGTAGTCATGGTGTAGTCTTTAAAAGAGATTGGAAAGCTAAATATTTGAAAAGTGGGTATAATAGATACTATTTATATGGTATATATATGTATGGGTGACATAAAATGTATGTATATATATTATATAAAATGTCTGACTCATTACATAGTTTATTTTTTATAGATTCAGTATACATTATACTCGATACAGAGTATTAAAAACACTCTCTCATGTATAGTAAGTTAAATTATCCCTAAAATACAACTTGATACAATACAATTGACTTTTAAGGCAGATATTGTTTCTGTCCCCAAACCAGTTATATTACCAAATACCATCTTAAAAAGAGGGGCATGACATGTAGAAAAGATCTCATTTTTATGGGTAGTCCTATGCCTGTATGCCAAACCTACAATCGCGAATAATTGAACATTTTATCTGCCTCTTTTTCTTGTACGTATCAGTACAAAGTCATATTTTTTTAAGAAGGGGAAAAGGTGTTTTTCAAGCACCTTTAATACAATTGATAGTTTTTTGAAGTTTTGTTTGGTTTTATTTTTTAATTAAGGTCATTGTCCCATAAGTGATGGTGCCAGTTTCTGTTGGCTGGTTGAGGGAAAGAAGAGATTTGAGGGAAAAAGTAGCCTGTTGATGACAAATAAATGGCACTTTTTTCATAAGAGGCCTGTCCCACTAGCCTGGGCAGTGCATGGGCTGGGATGTCCTGGGCCGGTACTGACTGTTGTGATGGTCAGTTCTGTGAACACAGTGTCCTCTGAGTCAGCCCTTAGAATGTGCACACATGCAGTTCAGTAGCCTTTTGAAATATTAAAACCCACAGAAAACACATAAATAGGCAACGCTAGTTGGTGTTGTTTTGCTTTCCTTTGTTTTAAGGTTCATTCATTCCGCTTTTTGTCCCCATCTCTTCTACTAGGTAGCCATAAGTTGGTTTTCTAATAAATAAACTAAAATCTTTTCAAATAAATCTGCACCAGGAGAAAGCACAGAATGTTAATAGCCATATAGCACATTGAAAGAAATATTAACAGCTTGGTTTGAGAGGGAAAAAAAAATTCAATATATCCATTCTTCTGAAAATCCATAATCACTTTGGCCTGTTTTTGCCTTTTTTTTTTTCCTTGAGGTGTATTTCATGGCAGGAGTTTCACTCTACTGAGCTAAGTTGTAGGATCCCTTAAGCTAACAAACATCTTTTAGATACTTTTCCTATAGTTTTTTTGTTCCCGATTATTTAATGCCCCCTCAGGAAAGATAAATTCATTTCTGCACACATTGGGGTGGGCTTTTAGAAAGTGGTGTGTTCATTTTCTGCACAAGAAATGGATCTTCTCTAGGATTTTGTACATCTTGATTTATTCTTGGCTCAGAGTTTGAAGTGGGTGCTCTTCTAAAGGGATTTATGCATAGGTTCACTATTTTTGTAGTTATGGTTTATATGATAAGCTTTTTATATTTAAAATCAATATGTAATCCTGTGGAGGAGCTTATCCCCTAAAACCCCATTTGTAAATCTATTTTAGCTTTGTTACACAGCACAGCCACAGTCTTCCATAGATTGATTAGGTACAGCAGTAGAATCCTATCAAATGGCCTGCTCTGATGATGATGCAAACTCTTTCAGGATTGCTAGTTGACTGGAACTAAAGATAAGACTTGACTGCAATCCCCCAATGTGCTCTTTACAAAACTAGTGTTAATTTTCATCAAAGTGCCAGGCTTATTTATAGTGGCAAGGTTGAAGGTTTACTACAGGAACTTTAGGTCCTTTCTATCAAAGTATTTATAGGTATTTCTTTTGCCTTTTTTTCCAAGGTAATTATCAACTTCAGCAAATAAACTGAATCAGGGAATGAATAATTGGCCCTATATATAAAAAAGAGATTTTTAAATTAACAAAACAGCTCAGTGCAGATGGACATAAACAGAATCTCTTTATTTCAACACTTTGGCTCAAATGCAGCATCAAAACTTAATCCTATTTGTTGCAAGAGGATATGGCTTTTGTAGCAAAAGTACACTGGAATCTTTAAATTAATCAGAAGCCACATTGTAGTCTGTTCAAGTCAAAGTCAGTGTATCTAGCTAGCTGTGACTGGTGTTATAGGTGAGTAATCCTTTCTTAAAATGCGTAACAGGTAACATATAAACTTACAGGCAGGTTTTTAAAACATGACATTACATCTAGGTGAAGCTACTAAAAGGGGATTTAAATTTTTTTTTTAATTTAAGCATGAACATACAAATATGGGTCTTGATCAATTTTAAAGGTATTATGAATTTTTAAAAATCATCAAAATAGTTTAATTTCCCAAATCAGCATTCAGATATATGTGTATGTGTATAAATTTACTCCCATGAGAAAGCAAGTGCAAAGTAAAAGTAGTTTTGCTAGTGTAAAATCTACTCAGTGTACATAGCTGTTCCCTCTATAATTGACTAATATCTTATAAATAGATATTAATATAGCAATGACAAATTTAATATGAAAAATCCTTAAATTTATGCTGCAGCATTTTAAATTCTAATGTCAGTTAAATTTGACTGTGAAATGATGAAAATAACCTAAATATTCATAACTTCAAAAATGTTTTTGTTACAGTTACAGAAAATGTCAGTATTGAGCTAGGAAAAAGTTAAGATTTTTTAAATTATTCAATACTTCAGGGGTTAAAAAATAGAAGTTTTCTCTCATCCGTATTGTTAAAGCCTTACTTATCTTGATATTTCTAATTATTAGTTAATTAAAAGTGACTGTTCAAGTACAGAGAATGAACAATTTAATTAAGAAAATTATATGTCTGTTGTTAAAATTTATTTTTTCTTGGTTTTAGAAAATATTTTCCATTTAATTGTATTTTTTATGTGCGTGGTGGAGGAAATTTATTTCCCAGTTGTGAAGCTCTTATCAAAATGTTTTAGAAGTAAATAATTATGAAGCTTACAATCAGAATGATTTCTAGAGGTTGAAAGTAGAAAAATTAATATTCATCAAAACAGATAATCTTACTAATTTTAAAATTTAGTTATAAATCTTTTACAAATTTAGCAGGGTTTTCTCTGAGTTAATATTTCTAGAATTACAGTTACCTGAAATTAGACTAGATGACCTTAAAGATCCTTCCAACTGGAGTGTCTATTAATTTTGCTCCTGTGTATAATAAGACTGATTAAGAGCAAGAACCAAATTAGAAAATTGTCTAGCGTTCCTGACCACAGTTGCATTTAAAAAATCCAAAGGACAAAACTGTGATAGTGATAGATGTGGCTTTTCTTCAATTTTGCTGTTTTGTTATTATTTTTTTCTTATATTCAGGAAAAAACTTTGCATAGTAAGTTTCTTTACTTCTTCCCATGTTATAGAATATTTCACTTCTTTTAATAAGACTGTAATGTGACCAGATATTTAATGTACTTGTGTGATTTTTGTATCAAATGTGGATAATTAATACATAGTATGTTTCATATATATGTATGTATGTATTTGAGCTTATAAAGAAAGGAATAGTGGTAAAATTGAATAAACCATTCTAGCTTTTTGCTGCTATTCTAACCTTTATTGCATGATGATGCATCTAATTTTTAATTTGTAAATACAAGATAGAATTCCCTCTAGCACCATTTGCTTTTATAAAGCTGCTGAGCAGTTTGCTGTCTTGAATAAATTTTGCTTTGGAGGGGGTCCGGGGGATTTGAACCAGCACATTCTTGTGTGGTTTGTGAAGATTCACATGGTAACCAGCGGTGTGCATTGTTAAGGTTTATCTGAATAAGCACCAGCCATGTGAGTTTTAACATGATTGCCCAGGGCAATGGAGAGAGAGGAGAGAAACCCGAAAGGATTGCACTCCTCTGTTTTTTGGAAAGTGCATTTGCTGGGGGAGGGGGCTGCATGAGTCAGTGGCCCCGGTTTTTTTTTTTTTTTTTTTTTTTTTTAAACTGGTGTCCTGTTTCCCTCCAGGTCCTCATTTGTTCTGCTATCTGCCTCATCATCTACTTCTTCTTTTCATTGTTTACCTTCCTAATGAGGGAGGCGGGGTAGACTGGGGGTTGATTGACAGCTACAAGCCCTTACAGTCTGGCCAGAGAGCAGTTGGCATTGGTTTTAAAAGTGCTTTAAATGTTCGATTTGGTCCTGTTTTTATTAAACGAAACTGCTGCTCATCTTAAGGAAATTATCAGACCAGCGACGATTAGCAAATATATTATTGGGTCCTAAAACCTTCAAAAAACCCTGCCCATACGCCTGGAAAGAGCACTGGCCATCGGATTTTCCAACCCTTAACGTGGGGTTTCAAAAAGAAGTATGTAATTTTTCCTTTGCAGAAGTGCTTTGATTTTAAACCACCCAGCAAACCTCTCCAAAAGAAAACTGGCTGTGATGCGATCGAGAGCTGCAGTGTAATATTGCAGAGCAAATTTATTTTTTACTTCAAAGAAAAATGCTAATTAGCCGATTCACTACTTTTAAAGTTATTGTGAAGCATATGGCGCCCAGTGTGAGATACATCCAACTGCTAAAATAGAGCGAAGAGGAAATTAGCGAAGAATGGGCTGTATGGGGTGAGCATGGGGGTGGGGGAAGAGGATAGGTTCTCAAGCAGGTTCTCTAGCCTTTTCTGAGTGATTTTTATCGCCTATCTCTACTTCCCGCCCCCTCATTTGCCCACTTCCCCCACCACCAACTCTCCGGCCGATCTTTTCTGGGCCTCTAACTCTTCCTCCCCCCCCACCCCCACTTTGGCGGAATCAGGTGCGCACCTCCGGCTGGCCACAGGCTCACACCTGGTCTCTTGCAGGTTCCAGCCCAGCGGTAGCCGAGCCCATCTGCGGGAAATATTTAGGAAGTTAGGTTTTAGGGTGAAATGCTCATCACGACGGCCAGACTCCCCTTAAAACACTATCTAGTGGCTCTCTAACATGGTTTGCGGAGAGATACAAGGAAATTGGAAAAGGCGGGAAGGGGGGGGTGTGTGCCTAGGCTCTGCGGATGGGTAACGAGCCTCCCGTCCCCTGCAGACTGGCAGAAGACCGAGGCCCAGAAGCGACGCGAGCAACTCCTGCTGGACGAGCTGGTGGCCCTAGTGAACAAGCGCGACGCGCTCGTCAGGGACCTGGACGCGCAGGAGAAGCAGTGAGTAGTCCGTCCGTGGGGTGGGGGGTGGGGGGGGGGCTCGAGTTTCTGCCACCAGCCGAGGGGCCATGAAGTTTTCGGGAAGTTCAGTCCAGAGGTCTCCGTGGGGCCCGGGGCAACCCCCCGCTGGCCCCAGCAGCTTCATTCCCGCTGGGGCTCGGATTTCGAGGTGAGAGGAGAGTGTGGCTTTGCCCTCCACGAAGAAAAATAAATGTTTCCTGTTTGACTTCTAGGGCTGAAGAAGAAGATGAGCATTTGGAGCGAACTCTGGAACAAAACAAAGGCAAGATGGCCAAGAAAGAAGAGAAATGTGTTCTTCAATAGTACCCGGACCAGAGTCTCCCAACATTTTACTCTTGGGTTCCCAGACTAGAAAATGTCAGACTCGTTCTTGATGTAAAACTTTTAACATTTTGGGGGGCTGGATTGTACTTCTTTACGACCACCACCACCCCTTTTCCTCCTTCCTTTCTGGATAATAGAACTCCAAAAGAGCTTTGTTTAAGGATTTTTTGTGTGTGTGAGTTGTTAATTTCCTTGAAATCATGTGAAATAAATTTGCACAGATACCTTGTGAGTGATTGGTATTGAGAGTATTCAAGAGAGTGCTCAAAGAAGAAAGAAAAGAAAACCCTTCCCTCATTATTTTCCCTCAGTTTTTGATGGGAGGAAAATTTGGAACATTTTTGTTGTTATTGTTGTTGTTGTTATTGTTGTTGTTAATAGCATAATGGTGGGGGGGTATGTGGGGGATAAGAAAAATGTCATGAATGATTTTTCCAGTCCTGCCATATGTAACACTTGACTCTGTTACCTAAATTTTATAGTTAGATCATACTCAATCTACTTATTAAACTGTGTTCTATTTACCAGTGGGATTTTCTGCAGTTGTTTTGCATTTCACTGTAAGGATAATAGAGTTCCTGTCCTCTGTTTTCCTTAGAGGATGGCCCTTTAATGTAGGCTGAGACAGTCCTGTGATTTGAAAGTGAGCTATGAGGATGGGACTAATTGACATGCATCAGTTTACAAAGACGGTCTTATCATCTGAGAATGCGCCCTCTTTTTCTCTAGATAATTATTTATTACATCTAACTTGGTTCCTACATTTTGTTGGGTCTCAACATTGGCTCAAGAATGCTGTTAATATTTATTCTGTATTGATAAAAGTCTGTCTTGCCACTCTGAGTAAATCCCCCAATTAATATTTTCTTCTCTAGCATAGCACTGTCATTTTTTTGTGAAAATGGTTATCTGTTTATTTATTACAATACTGAGTCATATATAAATTTTCAATAAAAGCAGAAACTTTCTTACCTTAACCACTGCTGCTACTTCCTTACAATGAAAACTTGACACTGGTTTGAGAAGTTCCTGTATCCATAAGACTTTTCATGTTGAAAAAAATGGTTCTCTTGAATGCAGAGTAGGATACTAGGCTGTATTTGGAGCTGAGTAAGTTTACACCATTCCGAAAGGGCCCTGCCGACACACGAATGCGAACTGAAAAGCAGTTAGTCATATTTTCATAAGCAGTGTAAACTAGCATTTTCTGTAAAGGGCCCTCTCTGTTGTTAAAGATTTGAGGAAATTTGTGATTCCACAGCACTGAAAAATGCTAATATCTTGATGAATTTTCCACATTATTTTCAATTGTTAATGTTGCACTTATGAGGAAAAATTATGACTTCTGATAACTCGAAAGTCTGCAGGTACTGAAGTGAAAGGAAGATGATTATTGTTGGCGGGGAGGGTAAATGTGTGCAGGTGTGTGTGTATGAGATGAAGGAACGAGAACTTTTAATAAGTTCTAGGCTACAGAAAAAAACTGACGATTTGATAGTAGTTACCATCACTCCTCTACAAGAAGTGTCCGAAACAAAGAAAGCTCGTTCAACAAGTCTAGAGACAGAAAACAGTCCACTAGCGTTTATACTTTAGCCTAGATCAAAATAAACGTACACACACATAGATATATGTACATTTACACACAAATACACAAATTCCGTTCGAAAAGTATGCAGCTGCCTTCAACTGACAGTCCTTCAAAATGATGAAACTTGCTACGGTAGATTTCTTCATGAAAAGGATTTTAAGAAGTTACTGAAAAGTTACAGAACTAAATGAAATTGAGTATTTGTCCTGTTCATTCACGCAGGAGAGCGGAGCCGGCTGCCGCTCTCCGGGGGAAGCTCTCAGAACCCGACTCTAACCCCAGGGAAGCGGGCAGACGAAACCCAAGCTGCCTGGGGCTTGGGCGGCCAGCATCACCATCCCATTTACGCTGGATTCGGGGAACCTTCCCTCCCGAGGAGCCTCGCGGAGAGGCGGCTCCCCACAGCCGCTCCCGACCTGTCAAGTGACAGACGTTCCCTAGCCCCACACTTGCTGTCCCTCCTGCCCCAGTCCCAAGCCTTGCGGGGTTTCCATTTGGGCTGCTCTGTGGCGCCCGCACGCCCCGCAGCGGCGGCGGAAGGCCGACCCCCGGGGCTAGGAGGGTCAGGCCCGCGGCGAAGGCGCCGCGTCCGGATTTCGTCGCGCTGTGCCCAGAGGCTGCCCGCCGAGCGCAGGCGCAAGCCCAGCGTGCGGAGAGGCCCGGAACCAGAAAGCCCGCGCTGCGGGAAAAGAAACTGTGGGCCCAGGGGTCGCTGAGGAGGAGGAGCGTTGGCAGCCTGCTGGCTTGGGCACAGCCCGCGGGCCGGTGCAGAACTTCCGCCCCTGGCCAGAATCCCACGACCCCGACGCCAAACCCCTCCCCCTGTCCCAAGTGTCCCCCAGAGTCTGGCCCGGCCTCGAGGTCACCTGGGTGCTGGATCCGGATCCCAGGGCCCAGCTCCCACGCCCTCCTCCCCGGCTTGGGGGCCTGGAGCTGGGTGGACGTGCTCTCCCTCGGTGAGGCCCCCACTTCCCCCTCCCTGCCCTGCGGCCGTTGTTGGAACAGTCGCGGCTTCTGGCCCAGCGTCTCCCACCTGGACATTTGCCTAGCGACGTCCGCCTCAGTCCTCCACGCCGCGTACAAGAAACTTTCATCTCAGTCTCTCTTCCTCTCTACACTCCTCCCTCTTCCTCTCTTTCTTTTCTTAATCCTGGGGTTTTATGGGTTGAGCATTAAGAAAATTCGCCTGCAATTTAGGATTAGATAAATACTTTCATGCGGGGGGGGGGGGGGGCTGTGCTACTTGATACCTCCCAACTTCCCCGAGACCGTGGCAGCATCTGGAAGCGAGAGCGCCGGACTCCCGCGTGGCGGGCCCTGGGGACCCTCTGAGCACATTCCAGCGCGCACAGCGGCCCCACCTTGCAGCGCCGGACCTCGGCCCGGCGCTGCAGCTGCAGGTGAAATAGGGCCCGCAGCAGGCAGGACTGCGAGAGGTTGCGGGGCTGGGATTAGGGCATGCACCCCGGCAGCAGAGGGCTACACCCAGGCACAGAGCGCGCAGGCCTGGGTTGGGCTGCGCGGTCTGGGGACGCAGACGCTGCCGCAGAGCACTCCCGGGCGCCCGCATAGTCTTCCCCCAAAAACTAGTACCCTCCTGCCCTCGCCTTTCCCCAGAACTGGAGGCGGGGTGTATTCCATTTCTTTCTTTAAACCTCTGCACCGTCGCAGGGGCTCTGAGCCGCGGGCCTCGCGGGCTACTCCCCGCGGGGGCCTCTGCGAGAGCCTAAGTTGTGTCCTCGCCCGGGTCAGCGCTGCGCTCTGCGCAGTTTCTTTTCCTGTTAAAGCTTTTTCTTTCTCATGTTTTTCCCTTTTCTCTCGTTCTTTTATTGTTTTCTCTCTCTCTCTCTCTGTCTTTCTTTCCCTTTTGTGAATGGGCTGCGGTGTCTTTGTTCTGGAGAGAAGCACCCGTGTCGCTGACTTTTGTGAACCAGAGAAGGACCTTGTAAAACCTCCTTTTCTCCTTCATACTCCCCCACTCCCACCCCTCCTCCTTTGCCCCTTTGATTAGATGTTCCCTCATCGTCCAAAAAAAAAAATGTAATTTCGTTGGTCTGGCGGCCACTTTCTTTGAACATTAGCTCGCTTTCAGCTCCAACTTCAATTAGAAGGAGTTGATTTTGAGAGATCAACAAAAGAACCGACCAAAGCCTTATTAAAGGTCCTAAGAAGATCTCCCGGGTCCTTTGAGAAGCAGTTAAGGAAACAGTGTGCCCTCCATCATATTCTGTTACCGTATTTTATTCGGACTCCAAAGGAAAGTGTCGCTTGGGGGAGGGGGAAGCACTTTGATGAGCGGCGGCCGCGGCCCCTTTTCACTCAGCGGGCTCCCCCTTCCTTCTCCTCCTCCTCCTTGTCCAGAACCCAGTCCGCTCTAGGTGCCCGACCTCGCGGCCCCGGCAGCGCTGGCGCTCCCCACCGCGCTGCGCTTGGCGGCTCCTTGACTCGCCCTCACACTTATTCCTGTTCAAACTTTTCACTCCGCCCGTTGGGATGGAGGGGAGGGGGGATTAGGAAAAAGGGGTAGGAATTCCTCGAAAGGGAGTAAAGTGGTGCCTAATATTCAGAAGGAGGTGCCATTTACAAGAATCGCCTTGCTCAGGGTTGGGGCGAAAACATTTTCTTTTTAGATTTTTATTTTTGGCTCTTTGAAAAGTCCACCAGGTACACGGGGTTGAGAAGTTTGTTCGGCTGGGAAATGGGCTTCGCCAGTACGAACAATCCGGGGAAATTGCCCCCAAGAAGGCTCCTTCCGCAGTGTGTGAGAAAGAACTTGAGGGCAGGGGTCTGTGGCCACGTTTTCCGCCAGATTGTCCCTGGTAGAAGGAGCCCGGGAAGGAGACAGAGACTGAGCGTGAAAGAGAAAGTTTCCCATTAAAATCTTTAGATTCAGAAGAAGAGTGTGTGTGAGGGATAGGAGACGCTGAGCTCCAACATTTGAGAAGAAGCGTTTAAGATTTGCAAACACCCTTCGTGGGGACTGTGAACCCCAAGAGACGCAGAGGAGCAGGTATGTGGCTGTGCCTCCCCGGCGGGTGCTGTTCCCGGGCGCGGGAGTCCCGAGGCGCCGAGGCGGGATCTGCGCACGCAGAGCCGCTCCTGCGCTCGACAAAGTAGCCTGTGCCAGCACGAGCCGCCCGCGGCGTCCGTCTGCAGGTGGTGGCGCGGTGAAAGAAGACGCTGGGGCCCGGGGCGCCGCGAGAGGGGCCGGGGGCCCCCTCCACTCCAGCCCGCGGCTCCGAAGTCCTCGAGCCCACAGCCGGGCCGCCCAGCCGAGTGGCGCACAGGGGAGCGAGGGAACCGGTTTTCCGGCACCTCGTCTCCTCTCTGCCACTCCTTCACGGGCGCCGAAAGGGCGAGGGAAGGGCGGGGACCCCGGGACGGCCTCGGGACTGGCTTTCCCCTCTGCGGACTGGGCTCTGGCGCTGCGTTCGCTGTCTTCGCCTCGCTCTGCGCGGCGTTTGTCAGCCAAGCCCTGGAGTTAGCGCGCGACCGGGGCGGGGCGGGCGAGCGGTGAGGGCGGGGTGCAGGGGGCGGAGGAGGGCGGGGGCGCGCGGAGGTAACCCCCGGCTCGTGCTGCCATTGCCCGGCTCCCTGTCACTCAGCCCGCGCGGGGCCGGGGATTGGCAGCATAGCCCCGTTACGCACTCACCTCGCGTTCACATACCCGGGGAGGGCAGTAGAAAGGTGATCAATCTTCATCAGGCTACATTTCCAATCACCTAAACAACCCGGCAAGACAAGCCACTCCGACAAGGTAAATCGCTTGATTTATTTAGTTTGCAAAGTGCCTCTGCAGGACTTCCCTAGCCCCCACCGCCTCCACGTTGTATCGGGAATGCAACTGCAACCGCGAGCCACCTCCCAACTCTGCCCCTTTCACCCCCACCCAACCTTTGCGGCCCCTCGGCGCGGTCCCGGGCGAGGTAGTGTCTCGGGAACGCGTAGGGCTTTGCAAACAAAGTGTCTGTGCAATAAAGTGAAACCTGGAGGGACACGCACAAAGCCACTGGAAAGAAAGAGAGGAGGGAGGGAAGTTGGGGAAAGAAAGAAATCCGGGGATCCTAGACCAACCGTCCGGCCCGGCGAGTAATTCCTGTGCCGCTCTGTTTTGCAGGTTGGCTGTCCCTCGGGTCTGTGTGAGGGCGCGAGATAGATGGTGAGCGGCCCCGGCAGCTGAGGGCAGGTAAGGAGAACGCCGCGGGGCCGCCCTGGACTCCGGGAGCGCGTTGGTCGTTCTTATCTCTCCTTCCTCACATGGGCCGCGGCTTCCCAGGTCCCCAGCAGGTGGGCGGGGCTGGGGGGCGGCCTCGCTTCCCTCTGGGTGCGCGGAAGACCCCAGATCTCTGCTTCGGCCCCGCGCCCCCTCCCCCGCCTCCTCCGAAGTAACCGAGCCCAAGTGCTAAGTTTGAAGAAAGTCTTTGGAAACTCACGCTGCAGCCTAGCAGAGGCGCCACGGCTTGACGTCCTATTCTCTTTCGGCTCTAAAGCCCCGGCTGCTTCCTTTTCGTCCCCTTCCCTGCAAGCTCTATTGCCCCAGCCCAGACCCTAAGTCCTGGAGGATTGGAGCTGGAGACTTCTTTAGCTCTAACTGCTCTCCCTGAACTCCCTAGCCCGGGCCCCGGGCCTGCTTTGAATTCCCGCGACGCGGGGTGAAGCGACAGGTCCCCTGGGGCCCCGGCCTCACTTCCCCAGCTCCACTTTCTATCCCTGAAAATAATGCCTCAGATTGGAGGCAGCCGGGGAAGCGAGGCTTCGACCTTCCAGTCCCGGTCAGCGTGAGCTACGCCGCCGAGGCCTAGTTGTCTAGTCTCCATAGGGTCTTGGGGCTGCGGGTTCATCTAGTAGGATAGGAAGGGAGCACACGGGAACGCTGCACTCAGGCCTCCCAAATCCGTGAGACCCTTTGGGGCGCTGGGCGGGTCACCTTTCAGCCTCCGCCGGGACGACATTGTCCGCAACCAGGACCCTGCAGAAAGAAGGACCCGCTCACGTTCGCGAAGAAGGGCTTGCGCGGCCGTGGCGAGGCGCCCCTGACCTCCCGCGGCATCTTAGAGCCGCCGCCTCTACCGTGGCCCCTTCTGCGTCTTCTGTCCGCCTCTGCGGGCCCAGGGCCTGTAACTGCGGTTCAGGTGTGGTGGGATTCCCGGTGAGCAATCTTTCAGCTGCTGGGCACTGAGAAAGTTAACTGGAGGGGTGGCTGTGGTCTCTGGGGCCCAGACCCAGTGGCGGAGACATGGGAAGGAATGTGCTCTCCTAAGTAGGCAGTGCGTCCCAGAGAGGCCCAGGTGCTGCTAGACCCCCGCAGTGCTTTATCTTAGCTCTCTGGAGTCTCTACCTTTTCCTCCGGCTTTCAAACAAAACGAAACAACCCCTTATGCCCTGGGCAGGCTGCCTCACTGGCCCGAGTAAACGTTTGCTTTTGCAGTGTTGAGGCCGACTCCTAGCAGACCAGAATTTTGCCTAGACTTGGGACCTTGTGCACTCCACCTTTCAGGCTCCCACCTTTCCCGCTTGGCCCTGCTTTTAACCTCTCCTCACACCTAGCGACGCCCTACGAGTGTCTTTTACCCATTCCAAGCCTGAAAAGAGGCAGTGATGATCCAGAAAAGCTTACTTTTCAAAAGAAGCTGTGGTCTTTGGGTTAAGGCCTTGTAGAGCCGAATTGACCGCCCTGCTAAGTTCCATAAGCCTGCGTTTCTCCCCATCCCAGACGAGACCAGGTAGCCGAGATGGCTCCCAATCACTGTTTACATGTGTCTCCTGTCTCCATAGGCCAGGCCCCCGGAAGGAACAGAGCTTGAAGGACTGCGCAGTGGGAGCCCCGCACTGCGCCTGGCCCCGGCCCCCTGGATCCGTCCGGGCGCCTCCACCCGGCTGTTAGCATGATGTCTTACCTCAAACAACCCCCATATGGAATGAACGGACTGGGCCTGGCTGGGCCAGCCATGGACCTCCTACATCCTTCCGTGGGCTACCCGGGTGAGCACTGGTCCCTGTCCCCAGGCCCTGCAATTTTTGGGGACCCCAGACTCTCAAGTTTGGGCATGCACTTTGTGGCTGAGCGGGCCCAGGGAGCCAGCTGGCTAGTCTGCCTACAATGCACTGCACTTCGCAGGCTCAGGGGGCAGCCGCTGGTGGGTGACTTGGGCCAGGCCAGTGAAGTTGTGCAAGGTATGCCTTCCCAGCCTGACCACACGGTAACCTGTCTCTTGCTGTGGTCCCACCAGCAGCACAGAGTGCATTTACCCATGGATTCGTTTCTCGTGGGTGGCATTTTTGGAGTGTGTGTGTCTGTTCCTTTCCCTCAATATTGAATGAGGAATCTGGATACTCTCTAGGCCCTGACAGGAAGGGCCAAGAGATGAAGAAGAGGGATTCTTCCTCCCTAATTAAACTGTCCTCTCCATTGTTGGTCTGCACCAACTTTTGCACTCCAAATGTGGAAGGCTTGAGACGAATTGTGGCTTTTTTTCCCCCTAGCTCCTACTCTTTCACCTTCATTTATTCCTTCAGAAAGTGTTTTCCAGGTGGTTTTTCTGTGCACCCCTTACCCATGCTCCAGCCGGTCGATGAGTTGGGGTGGGGGGTGGTGAAAGAAAAGAAGGGAGATTGTATAACTTCTTTTCCTTTCTTAACCTCCGAGAGGCAGGGAAAGGGGCAACTCTAAAGTCTGGAAGACACTGGTTCCCAGTCGCACACATGCACTTTCTCCCACCTGTGGCCTCTCAGGCTCGGCCTTCCGGGGGAGTTTTCTTTCGCTTGGAGCTCGGCTGTCTTTCACAACGGCCTCGCACAGGGCCTGCCGGGGGCCTGTCTGCGTCCTCTAGCGGGGGTCCGCGTGGCCACCGCTGACCCGAGGCGCCCCCGCGTGTCCCCTCAGCCACCCCGCGGAAGCAGCGGCGGGAGCGCACCACCTTTACACGCTCGCAGCTGGACGTGCTCGAGGCGCTCTTCGCCAAGACTCGCTACCCTGACATCTTCATGCGCGAGGAGGTGGCGCTCAAGATCAATCTGCCGGAGTCCAGAGTCCAGGTGCGCGTGCCCAGGGCTACAGGTTCAGGGTAGGGGCCCTGGGTATGGTTGGGGAGGGCCAGGGAAGGGTGGTCTGGTGTGGGGCGGGCCTACCGACTGGGCAGCCCCTCTCAGACTCCCCCTAGCGCTCAGCCTGGGCCTGGGAGAGGGGCAAAGTTAAAGTAACTAGCTTTGTAACTGGATTCGGCTCTTGGTCCCAGGGCGCCTTCGGTATTGAAAGTCCTTTTAAGAATTTAGGGAGAACAAGCAAGGCTCCTGAAAGTAAAGTGCCTAGAGGGCCCGACACTTGCCCCTGCTTCTTCGGCCATTCCAGGATTTGTCAGCTTCCTTCGGGGTCTTGAATCCTGCCTCTGCTTTTGCCCTGCATCCCGGAGATCCTGGAAATGAAGAGTGGAGCTTGGCCAGAGCCCGGTGCCCTGTCCGAGTGCACTCCATGGGTGGCGCCGGTGTGATTAGATTCTTCCTTTGCCCAGAGAGGATGCCGAACGCAAAACCCTGCTACCGGCTTTGCTGTTTCTAGTTTTTGCGATAAAAATACTGTTTGGATTATAACTCAGAACTCTTCTCGAGAGCCTTTTATCTCG
Organism: Enhydra lutris kenyoni; assembly: GCF_002288905.1. Lineage (NCBI taxonomy): Eukaryota > Metazoa > Chordata > Mammalia > Carnivora > Mustelidae > Enhydra > Enhydra lutris. The sequence continues at coordinate 14,388,235 of NW_019154102.1, forward strand.
TCTTCTTCTCCCGAGGCTCGAGAAAAAAACAGGAATGTTCTGCCATGTACTGGGGTCCTCCAGGAGGAGTGAGAACTTTGCCCCATTTGATTTCCCACTTGGAGCCAAGAAGCCCAACGAAATTCTGCTCAGGCTTCCTTCCCTAGTACCCCGAGTGTACTGCCTCTGTTCGGCCTCCTGGCCTTGCCCAGCGCTAGGCCTCCAGGGGCCGACTCTGACTTGGTGACCGTCCTGTGCTCTGCGGTCTCCTTCGTTCCTCTCCACAGTTTCGTCAGCTCTAGTCCTAGAAGACAGGGCCTCCAAACGTACACGAGGTTGTTGGGAAGCAGCCAACGGCAGCAGTTTAGAGATGGCTGAACTTCTGGCTGGACGGAAGCAAATGTTCCGCCCTAAGGCAGAGTTGCGCTGGGGGAGGGGAGGTGCACATCCCTACTTGGCCAGAGGAGGATCTTTGGTGGGGAGGGTGGGGTAGCTGGGACCAAGGACGTGGGCTGGGCTGGCCGGAGATGGGGAGGGGCGGAGGTCTCGGTAGGAGAGAGATGAGAGACCCTAGGACGGGTAGTGGGTACAAAAGGCGGGGGAGCAGCAAGCTCAACTCGCCCCCTGACACTCTCTTCCCCGTTCGCCCACTGCAGGTCTGGTTCAAGAATCGCCGTGCCAAATGCCGCCAGCAGCAGCAGAGCGGGAGCGGGACCAAGAGCCGCCCAGCCAAGAAAAAGTCGTCTCCGGTGCGGGAGAGCTCGGGCTCGGAAAGCAGCGGCCAGTTCACGCCGCCCGCTGTGTCCAGCTCCGCCTCGTCCTCTAGCTCGGGATCCAGCGCCTCTGCCAACCCAGCGGCGGCAGCGGCTGCAGGCCTGGGCGGGAACCCGGCGGTGGCAGTCCCGTCGTCATTGAGTACGCCGGCTGCCTCATCCATCTGGAGTCCGGCCTCCATCTCGCCAGGCTCAGCGCCCGCGTCGGTGTCAGTGCCCGAGCCACTGGCCGCGCCTAGCAACGCCTCGTGCATGCAGCGCTCGGTTGCCGCAGGCGCCGCCTCGGCCGCAGCCTCTTACCCCATGTCCTACAGCCAGGGCGGCAGTTACGGGCAGGGCTACCCCGCGCCCTCCTCTTCCTACTTTGGCGGTGTGGACTGCAGCTCCTATCTAGCGCCCATGCACTCGCATCATCACCCGCACCAGCTCAGCCCTATGGCACCTTCCTCGATGGCCGGCCACCATCACCACCACCCGCATGCGCACCACCCGTTGAGCCAGTCCTCAGGCCACCATCACCACCATCATCACCATCACCACCAGGGTTACGGCGGCTCAGGGCTCGCCTTCAACTCTGCCGACTGCTTGGATTACAAGGAGCCTGGCGCCGCCGCTGCTTCCTCTGCTTGGAAACTCAACTTCAATTCGCCCGACTGTCTGGACTATAAGGACCAAGCCTCGTGGCGGTTCCAGGTCTTGTGAGCCCAGGAATGGAAGGAAGAGGAGAAGAAACGCAACTACCTGCGCCCTCCGTGGTCCCCGTCCTGTTGCTGCTGCTGTACCGCCCGCCTTTGCCTCGGCTTCTGCAGACCTGAATTTTCATGCCCCTAAAAGATGCCCTTTGCCTGCACTGCCGCCCTCATCCTGCCACTTTTTTGGGGGATGTGCAGACCCGCCCACCCCTTGGATGAGGGGGCCGGTGCCTCGGCTTGGCCCGCAAGTCCTATATGGGGAGAGCTGGGTGCTCTCCTCCTCAACTCCGAACGAACTCCTAAGCCACTCTCCTCCAGTCTTTCTTTCTGGGCAGTTGTTACGCACTTGCAGCCTTCGGAGGCTCTTTGCTCTAACTCGCTGTTTGAGCCCTACACTTTTATTTATTCTTTCTGGACACTGGAATCACTAACTGGCATGTGTCTGCCCATTGGAGTGTACCCACACTCCACCCCAAATCAAAACAACCACTGTTTCCCGCTTGCAGACTTCAGCTGCCCTCGGCCCCGCTCCCCGCCTGCAGGCCAGACCTTCCCGGCGCTTTCTCCTCCCCAGCGGGGTGCGCTGGGACAGGGCCCGAGGGAGGAGCGCCCCTAGCCTCTCGCGCACAGCCCCGCCCTGCGTAGAACTGGCTCAAGCTTCCGCCTCGGCGGGAATGCTGTACATAGTCGGGTCCGTTCCAGGGACCACTTAAACTTTTTAGTTGCTGTTGGTTGAACTGAACATATCTCGTCTTAGCGCCCAGGAAATAGAACTTTAAGATATATACAGCATATATATACATATATATACACACATATATATAAAACAAAAGCAAAAAATATTTTCCCTCTGTCCCCCTTCCTCTCTTCCTTAACGATGGCGCTTTTATTTTTTCAGTTGTTGCAAAGCTGACCTGCCCTCTCACACCTCCTCCTCTGTGTATTTATTAAAATGAACCTTTTTGGTTCCCGGAAGCTGGGCGCGGAGGGTCGGGAGGGTCCGAGAGTGTGGAGGAAACAGCCAAGTCAGGGTACAGGGGAGGGGGGCTAGGCTGGGCGGGGACGCAGGACTGATCCCTTCACCAGGTCGATGCAGAGAGTCGCAGTTCCGGTTTAGAGACCAATCACAAAAGAAAACAAAAAAACAAACAAAAATACGGCATTATGGAAAAACAAACAAACCGATCCAGGCCCCAAACCCTAGTTCCAATTCCTGTGTCAGCTTCTCTCTCTTTAAGCAACCCTGTTGTGTCTAGTGAGTTTTTAGTGCACCTTCATTCTCCGAAATCTGCGGAGAGCCCGCTCCCGTGTATCAGTTTTGGCTTTGGCCTTTTCGTCCAGTAGGTGGGAAAGTAATTTGTAAATTTGATTTGTCCGATGTGAAGATCACAAATTACTTGTTGAAATGTAAGGCAGTCCCCTCCCCCCCTTTATCTACATTATTTCCCGAAAATAAATGCAAATTAACCAACGGCTTGTCAGTGTCGCTCTTCTGATTCCAGCCCCAGGTCCTGGTCTCGGGGAGCCTAAAAGGAGGGAAACTCCCGTGTTAATACCCCCGAGTGTTAATGACCTGTGTGAAGCAGGAGGCCAAACGATAAGGAGGGAGGACGTGGCAAGAGGAGTCTCCAGAGAACGTTCTCTTAGGGAGTGTCCCGCCCTCCCGGTCAGCTTGGCCTCTTCCCCCAGGCGTTTTGACCCCGCATCCCCTCTCGCCATCCAGGACAGAGACAGGTGTCAGGACTCAATTCCCGAAGCAATTCCTTTCTCTTCAGAGGCAGGAACCTGGCACTGATTTCTTCACCCTAATTGCCTGCACCAGACAGAAGAGGGGGAGGGGAAGAGGGTCGGAGGCGGGAAAGGATAGCTCTGTAATGCTTTCAGAGCTGAGCCAAAAAGGAAAAGAAAACAAAACGACAAAAAACCGATCCGTGTCCTGAATTTTGGCAGCAGACAACCTTCCTTTCTGCTGAGCTGTCCCGGGTGGCTTCACGGCGGCTAGGGGACCCGAGTCATTTCTTCCACGTGCTAAGATGTCCCTCTAAACCCTCAGGCCCTTGCCAGAAGTAGCCAAGTTATCTTTTGCGTATTGTGAAGTTTCTTTAAAACGCAAACATAAAATCTAGAAAAGTCGACAAGGACGCGTTTCACTTTGGCAGGGGAAGAAGACTCCCCACTTGAAGCGGGGGGTCGCAAAGGACGGTTCCATCTTGCCCTGAGAGACTAGGAAAGAGGTGGGAAAGGGGTGGATCGATTCCTCCAGAAAACCCAGAGCCGGAGCTGTCCAGATTGTTTGGCCTGAAATCTCCAGGGTGTAAGGCCGAGAAGCTGCTCAACTTGTCCACGGGCGGGAAGGAAATAAGGAAACAACGAAAAGTTTCCTGCGAAGTGACCAACACACCCTATTCTTTTTATCCCGTGTGAGACGTGAGAACCCAGCGTGAGGCCGGGTTTGGAGAACGACCCCTCCCTCGGGGTCCCGCGCGGAGCAAGGTCTTAGGGCTGTGAGCTCCGGAGGTAGAAAAGCCTTTTCGGCCGCGTCCTCGCCCCCTGGACTCCGTAGGCCCGGCTCAGGCGCATTGCGCCTTCCTACTCCAGCAAACCCATTATCCCCGACTCAGCCAAGGCCCGCGGGAGGGCGCAACCCCAGCCCGGCTGAACCCGGCCAGCCGGCGCCGCCCCCGCAGGAAGACCCCTTGAGCAGGGCTGAGCCGCCCCCGCGCGGGCTCCGCCTTGGGCAGAGCCTCCAGTTAAAGGCGGAGCCAAGGCCGAACCGCCAGGGGACCGCCGTGGCCCCTCGGGTGCGGGGCCCGCACGTGCCGGAGAGGCTGGGAGGGTGGCCGGAGCCAAGAGGCTTGCAGTCCGCGCTGCACGGGCCTGGGCACCACTGCTGGAGGGCTTCCCAGGCGCTCTCCACAGCCGACCCTGCCCGTTCCGCCCCGGGCCGCCCCGGCTCACGCAGCAGCTGCCAGTGCCGCTAGAGGCCCAGGTGCTAGGCTGCCCCCACCCGCGCTCTAAGGCGGGTTCTGGAGGGGGGGGGGGCGCCTACCGGTCCTCTTGGCTGTTCGGTGGAAAGAAACCAGGAGACCCGGCTTTGCGCCTGCTCGGACAACTGTGTGGCCTCCGGAGCAAGGTACTCAAACCCCTGGGCCTCAGTTTCGTCGCATTTGTTAGTTTGTCCCGCTTGGCCTGGGACGCTCCAGAACTTCACACTTCGGGCGGTGGTTGCTGGTGGGTAGGTCCGCGTCCCCACGGCCCGGCCACTCGGCGTCTAGAAGCTTCGGCGCCTGCGTACTTCGGCAGACGGGAACGGGTGGCCAGGCGCTCGGAGGCCCGGCGGGAGTTCCCGCCCGGGGGACGAAGCTTCGAAAAGAGGCACGTGCTTTTCCCAGGGCCTCCCCGCCTGTGCCGAGGCCCCGTGATGCCGGGTGGAAACCAGGAGCCATGAAGGCGCTGGGGCACCGCAGGCCCTTAGGACGCGGAAGCTTGGGGGAGCGGGGTGAGTGCGTGGCCGCGGTGGGGGCGGCCCCAGGTGCAGTGAGGTGAGGGCGCCCTCGCCAGCGGAGCATCTCCGGGAGGCGGTGGTGGCTGCGACCGCTGCGGCGGCGCGGAATGCCGAAGGCCCCTCCGGGCCGGCCACCTGTTAATGGGCAGAAGCGTCCTCAGCTCGTCCCTCTGCCCCGGGAAGAGAGGTTTGTCTGGTTTGGTTTTGATGTTCGTGACACAAGTGAAGCAATTTAAGGAGATTTAGCAACTTCAGAACATTTAGCAATGTTAAGATGTCAACATTTTTTTTTCGCGGAGTGCTCAACGAAATCTTCGTGTTTTTTACCCATAGTGTGTATTCTATGCTCCGACTCCAGTCGTGAAAAGTTTACCCTTACGCGGACATGTGTGAGGTGCTGTGTGGGTAAAGGATAACTCATATCTGCGATTTTTAAAGAATTTTAAAACTTAAAGCCATCCCGAGAGCACCGCATTAATTTACTGAAGCTCTGAAATGACTCAGTAAAGTAACCTCGTTTGTTGTAGAACTTTTCAATATTCAGTAGCTACTGAGAGTATATGGAGACATTTCCCTAGATTGTGAAAACAATTTTTTTTGAGAGAAAAAAATCCTTAAAGCTAGGGAGTATTAACGCGAGAGGAAAAACAGGTGAAAAGACACTGAATGTCAACAGATTCGTGTCTGCTACATTATTGAGAGCAAAAAGCAGTAGTTTCATTTATTATGTCAAAAGAAAATTACTAGGTTTTTTCATGTATTTTGTTCAAAATAGCGGTTTCACAAATAAACTGATTTTTTTCTATTGTGAAAATAAATGATAAATTCATTACTCCGGCAGAATTGTTACTGATGTAATTAAGCATTAACAGGCACTAAAGTTTTCTTTAAATACAGAAATGAAATGTATCTGATATATTAAATGTAGTTAATATATACATTATTGGTAAAGAAAATCTGTGTCATTACTATTCAAGACCAAAAAAAAAAAATCACTTGGCTTCTGATGCAGAATTAATTTAAGAACAGCAACAAGATATCTTTATGAAATTCCTTAATTGAAAACCGATCAAATTCTCAACAAGTTATTCTATATTTTCCACACTTTCCCTTCCCCCATACATTTTAATATCTAAAACGAGAATGAATAACAAATTTCTTAGGTTTAACTGAAGAATATTTTATTCAACAATATAATACTTAAAGTAAAAACCAACTAAAAGGTGAATACGAAATAATAACAACGTATTTTTTATTTGGCAACAAGAAAACATCTCCATTATCTTTAAGAAAGAAACTTTTTAATTAAATGTGTGTGTGTCTGGAATATTCTTTTTTGAAAAGGAGAGGTTTTATTTTTGGCTTTTTGGCTGTATTTTTAGTAAATTGTTTCTGAGAAGGCAATTATGCCTTAATCCTGTTGATATTTACTGATACCTGAAAAAAGAATGAGATTGTTTTGTGAGGGAGGGGAACATGCCATTTTGACCTAATGATTGTTTAATCATGCTTTGAAAATGAGTTGGATTTTACTTAGAACTTGGTAAGTGCAGTCTTTCAAAAGCTTTTGAAAATCAAAAATATTTTCCAAAAATTCTTCAGTAACTGAGGTGAAATGGCAGTTACATAATATAGCCAAAGTTGAAACTGCTTTTAATATACATGATTTTGTTTCTTAGGAAAAAATAAAGCACCATAGTGTATGGTGTGCACACAACCAACATCCATATTCCACTAATTATGGAATTGTACATTCAGGTTTCTAGGGCTGTTACTTCAGAGAAGGTTATGGTTTAAAATATTTTGGAGTTCTTTCTAATCAAATAGGACTTAGCCTGATTTAATTGGTGGTGACCCATCAAAATTTAAACACTGACAAGCTATTGTGTTTCTAAAAATTGTACACCTCCTATCCTCTTTGGGTAATTTACTTGGTGGCTAATATAATCAAAGACACAAAGTTCCATTTTATTCTGAAAGTCATAAATACTTTGTTTTTCAGAGGTTAATCTTTATAGAACAGCTTATGAAACTATTTTAGAAAATTTTAGAAATTATTTTAAAGTGGATTGTAAAATTAGGATTTAAGGAACTTGAGTCACAATTTTTTCAGGAGTGAAGTGGAGTATAAATAAATCATAACTGATTTTGGTAGTTGGCTTAAAATTAATGAAAATGTAGGAATAATGACCTCTGATTCAACGACATTTATCTAAAGAGCTTATAAAATATTTTTAGTATGCAAATATTCTCATGTATGTTCAAAGCTCTGAATGTTTATAAGATATACTATCGTCTGTCATAGCTATTTAAGTGTAGGAATCAAATTTTCTTTTTAAAGTTTACTTAAAAATTTTTATTGTGAAATATACATAGAAAAGAAAGTATAAAACATATAAACTTTAAAGTGGAAAGAAAATTTATATGGAGTAACATGTTTTGAAATACTTTGAAAAGTGGATTTAGGTTTGGTTACAATATCAGTGTGTAAATTTGTTACATAAATTATTGTGCCTATTTGTTTCAGGGATTTTGTTAAATCCTTCAGAATAGTGACTATTAATATATAGGGACACTTTTTAAGGCAGAAAAGCAATTATAAGTCATAGTATGTAGAAGTTCTGTGGGCCTTTGAAAATCCGTAGGGTTTCTTTTTTGAGGTAAGAATTGTACTTTATGTCTATTTATGTTTTGAATGAGGGAGCACCAAAAATATCTATTTTCTTGTTTCTTAAGCATGGATATCTGACCTCCATGTAAAGCCAGAGCTTCAACTCTTGATTTCATTACTGGTGACCCTCAAATCTATATTCCTAGCTCAGACCTCTCTGTTTAACTTCATTTACCTGTGCACTCACTGAGAAGAAGCCATTGGATTTTAGCTCTTAGGATGTTAATGATATGATGTCTGGGACTGGCTTCAAAATAACAGAGGAAGAGAAGGAATGAATGGAGTATGGATAAAACTAGATTAGCCACGAGTTGATAATTGTTGAAGCTAAGTGAGAATACATATAACTCATTATGCTATACTTTTGTATATTTATATTTTTCCATAATAAAAAGTGAATAAAAATATGCATTAGTTTGTTGAAAGTAGTTTTTGTAGCATGTTAAGAAAACTGAGCTTCCTGTACTTTTAGAGCTCATACAGTATTATTTGCATGTATTATTCTGTTTATATGCTCTCAAGTCTTGCAAGATTGGTTGGTGTGAGCCTCAGAGAGGTTTGATTATTTACTCAAGGTTACATAATTGATAGGTGGCAGAACTTGGTACTCAGGTCTTTAGATCCCATGTTCTTTTGCTATAAAAGCTACCTAAAAGTTACACTATGATAGCAAACACTAATTTTTAAGAAACCACCAGATCACTTGACGGTCCAACTACCAGATTATCAAAAAAACATGCTTTATCTGGGCGCCTGGGTGGCTCAGTGGTTAAAGCCTCTGCCTTTGGCTCGGGTCATGATCTCAGGGTCCTGGGATCGAGTCCCGCATCGGGCTCTCTGCTCAGCGGGGAGCCTGCCTCCTCCTCCTGTCTCTCTCTGCCTACTTGTGATCTGTCTGTCAAATAAAAAAAAAACAAAAACAAAAACAAAAAACAAAAAAACCCCATGCTTTATCCAAGTTAGAGTTATAAAATTTGAGCTTTGATAACTGAGAATTATTTCCTGGGACATTGTTACCCTTATGTTTCTGGGCATCACTTAAATCTAATTTTTATGAATGTTCAGAAAGATTTTAAGAGAGCATTAACTGAGAGTACTAGTCAGATACCAGGTCTTTCTATTTATTATTTTAATTTCTTATTAATTTTTAATTCTTACTAGTTCTTTATTTCTAAGTAATTCTAAAATTCCTTACTGGCAGGCTCATGTTTATGAGCGTGTTTTTTTTTTTTTTTTTTGTTTGGTTGGTTGCTTGGGTTTTTTTTTTGTTGTTGTTGTTATTGTTGTTGTTGTTGTTTGTTTTTTTTTTGCTGTTCTTGACCAAACCTTTTTTGCACTTTAGAATATTGCTTTGCTACATTATAGGAGTTTTAACCAGGGAAAGCTGTGTAAACCAGGTAAGGAGCTGAGATTAGATTAATGGCTCTGTGTGTGAGGCTTAATTTATTTGTAAACAGATACTTGAAATCTCATAGTCTAACTATACTAACCTGGGAACTTCTCTTTTCAACTTTTGAAGTTTGTACCTTAATTTTTAAAATCCAACTGATAGCAAATCCTGTCTTTTTAAGGGTAAATTTTATTTTTTCAGAGCTAAGTCTGGAAATTTAAAAATGGGTTAACAAGTTGAGTAATAGAAATCACATCACTTTATAGATATGGGTTTCCTTTATTGAAAAGTGAAAAGCAGAAGTCTTATTTAAATTGTATGTTTAGGGCACCTGGGTGGCTCAGTTGGTTAAGTAACTGCCTTCGTCTCAGGTCATGATCCCAGAGTCCTAGGATTGAGTCCTGCATAGGGCTCCAGTTCCACGGAGAGTCTGCTTCTCCCTCTGACCTTCTCCCCTCTCATGCTCTCTCTCACTGTCTCTCTCTCAAATAAATAAATAAAATCTTGAAAAAATATAAATTGTATCTTTATTTCTTCCATTTTCAAAAACCGCTCAGGTCATGTTTCTATTCCTGCTGCTGACCTCTTCAGTCTTCCTTTTACCTAATGGAAAAAATAAAGGTTGTTTGTTCATGTTCCTTAATGTTTGGAAAAGAACACATTTAGTATCCGTATTCTTTCTGTATTTCCTCAGTTGCAGCATGAACTTTATCATATACTCAGATTAGCACCTGATAATTCCTGCATGCCTTTGTATTTGTACATTTGGAACCAAGATTCTCCCTACCTCATTGTATTCCAATCAATAAAGTAGCTAAATCTTTTATCCCAAGAGAGATTAGAAGTCAGTGGGGGTCCTAATGCTGAGAGAAGCCTTAAGAGATGGGACTAAGTTTCCCTTTACCCAAAGTCCTTGGCACAGTGCCAGACACAAGGTAGGTCTCAAATGAAAGAATGAGATCCAGTCATCAGCCTTGAAACAGATTTAAATGTAATTCATCTCAGATACAGAATTGTCTTTTTTCTTTGTGGTATTCAGAGTTAGTCCTGAATGAATTCAATAGCATGTTTTCTTAATCTCTTTTAATCATCCTTAGAATTAAGACCTTTCTGAACTTGTCACTATTACATCTCTTGTTAAATATAAGACCATTTCAAAATTTAGTTCATTAAAATTTAAAGTTATACACTTAAAAGTCTATAAAATTTATATATACATTTAATCGAATAGTTATTAATATCTTATAATCACCACTACTAGAGTCAAAGAATAGAACATTATTGGGACTATAGAATTCCCTGAATATATCCTTTGCCCATTACAATCACTTTTGTCTCCCCATAAGTAACCACTATCCTATTATTTATAGTAACTATTTTCTTGGATTTCTCTTTTATTTTTTTTTCGTGAATTTCTCTTTTAATTTAACTACTGGATATGCATTCCTAAAAAATATGGATTTGTTTTGCCTATTTTGATTTTTACATGAATAGAATTGTATTATTTTTGTAATTTTCTACTTAAAATGATCAGATTTATTCATGTTATGGTGTGTATCTGTAGCTTCTTCATTTTCATTGGTGTATGCTGTATAATATTCTATTGTATGAATATACCACAATTAATTGATTTGTTTTACTGTTGATAGGTATTTGTGATGTTTCCAGGTTGGGACAATTATAATGGTACAGCTCTGAACATTCTTTTATGTGTATCCTGATGCACATAAAGGTTCAAATCTCAAGAGGATATTCTAGGAGTGAAATTTCTGAGCCATAGGGGGTGCATATTTCCAAATTAACTAGATATTGGCACAGTTTTTCAAATTGGTTGTGTTAATTTATATTCCCAAATAGGGTGTGAGAATTCCAGTTGCTCCATATCTTTGCCAAAGCTTTTTAGACTTTAAATTTTTTTTTCAATTATTGGACATGTAATAACATCTCATTGTGGTTTTGATTTGTGTTTTCTTGATTGGTAGTAAAATTGAGCCCCTTTTCTTATGTTTATTTGGATATCATTTTTTTAAAGATTTTATTTATTTATTTGACAGAGAGAGAGAGATCACAAGTAGGCAGAGAGGCAGGCAGAAAGAGAGGGGGAAGCAGGCTCCCCGCTCAGCAGAGAGCCAGATGCGGGGCTCGATCCCAGGACCCTGAGATCATGAACTGAGCAGAAGGCAGAGGCTTAACCCACTGAGCCACCCAGGTGCCCCTGGATATCATTTTTGTGAAGTATCTATTCTTATATTTGCCTTTTTTCCTTTTATTTTATTTTTATTTTATTTGAGAGAGAGAGAATGAGAGGGGGATTGTCAGAAAGAGAAGCAGACTCTTTGCTGAGCAGGGTGCCTGACTCGGGACTTGATCCCAGGACTCCAGGATCATGACTCTAGCCGAAGGCAGTTGCCTAACCAGATGAGCTGCTCAGGCGCCCCCCTTTTTTCCTTTGAGATTATCTACTTTTTTTTTTTTTTTTCTAAGAGTTTTTTACATACTCTGAATACTAGTCCTTTGGCAGTTACATGTGTTACGGATATTTTCCCCACTTCATGCATTGTCTTTTCACTCTTAGGATGTTTTAAAGTAGCTGAATTTATTAATTGTTTATGATTGGTGTTTTTTGGGTGTCTTGTTTAGCAAATCCTTTCTTACCTCATAATCATTAAAATATTTGCCCAAATTTTCTTTTGAAAAATTTAAGTATTGCATTAACATATTAATGATCTGACTTTTTTGTAGTGTGTGGGATTTGGCAGCCTTTCCTCCTCTTGAAACTTTATTTGCTAATATGACTGCAAATGTCCTCTTTTGGGGAAAAAAAAAAGATTTTATTTATTTGAGAAAGAAAGTATTCATGAGAGAGCACAAGCAGGGGGAGTAGCAGAGGAAGAGGGAGAAGCAGGCTCCCCACTGAGCAGGGAGCCCAATGTGGGACTCAATCCCAGGACCCCGGGATCATGACCTGAGCTGAAGGCAGCCGCTGAACCGCTGAGCCACCCAGGTGCCACTGCAAATGTCTTTATGTTGATAATTCCAAAAATCTGTATTTTTGGTAATGACTGTATTCCTTAGCTGAGACCCATATTTCCAACTGCCTCCTGGATCTCCACTTGAATGTCTTGCAAATATTTGCTAATATCTCAGTTTAGAGCTCTTTTTCTTAAACTTTTGTTTTGATTCAGATTAAATCATGAAATAAGCCAAAATACATGGTACAATCTTTCACTCTTCTTTCCTTATCTTCTCCATCAAAACAGCCATCCTGTCCAAGTGATTCTACTTATGAAATGCATGTTAAGTCCATTCAGTCCCTACTTTCTAGCTCCACAATTACTGCTCAGAGTTCCACCTAGTCTGGTACAATATCTTCTAACTGGTTTTCCTGCCTTCCTTCTATTCACCTTCTCTAGTCATTCATTCCCACAGCTCTGGAAGTTTTCTTTATAAGACACAAATCCCATCTCTTTCCTGCTCTTAAGGCTTTTCATTGTCTTCATTAGAACAACAAATACAAATTCCTACCCAGCTCCTACCATTGTTCTGCAGGAATCTTGTGTTTTAGCCACACCAGGCTGTTTACGGTTTCCCAAAGAAGCCATGTCCTCGTGCCTTTTTTCATGTTGTCCCTTTTGCTTGGAATAGTCTTCCTTCCACCTCTTCACACTGGGAATATCCACATCATTCCCTGAAAGAATTAATCCTCTCTGGGGCGCCTGGGTGGCTCAGTTGTTAAGCATCTGCCTTCAGCTCAGGTCATGAGCTGAGATCGAGCCCCACATTGGGCTCCTTGCTCAGCGGGAAGCTTGCTCATCTCTCTCCCACTCCCCCTGCTTGTGTTCCCTCTCTTGCTGTGTGTCTCTCTCTGTCAAATAAATAAATAAAATCTTAAAAAAAAAAAAAAGAATCCTCCCTGCCTTTGGGATTCCCATAGCACTTTGTTCATACTTTTATTGCAGTGCTTATTATAATACTTTATATTTGTTGATCTCCCATGCTAGATTTTGAGGCTTCTGAAGACGGAGTATATGCTTTATTATTCTTTTTATTCTTAGAATCTAGCACCACTTAGTACAGAATAGTCAGTAAATAACTGAAGTAAAAAGTATTGAAGAATTGTGTTAGCTTTAAAAAAGAATATAGAAATGTGTGCTTTGACTAAAAAGCCATAAGCAGGGAAATATGTTGATAAAAGTGTACACTGGGTTGTTTTATGTGAGTGGGTTCTAGCTGAAAAGATAAGAACTGTGCTGCTCCAGTCCAGTGCTAACTGAAGGGACAAAAATAATATTTTTTTAAAAAAGATTTTATTTACTTATTAGAGAGTGCACAGGCAGTGGAGAGGGAGAAGCATGCCCTCTATGGAGTTGGGAGCCTGATGTGAGGCTCCATCCCAGGACCCTGAGATGATGACCTGAGCCAAAGGTAGCCCCTTAACTGACTGAGCCACTCAGGTGTCCTGGAACAAAAATAATCTTTTTTTTTTTTAAAGATTTTATTTATTTATTTGACAGAGAGAGAGATCACAAGTAGGCAGAGAGGAAGGTGGGGCGGGGGGGAAATCAGGGTCCCCGCTGAGCAGAGAACCCAATGTGGGGTTCGATCCCAGGACCTTGAGGTCATGACCTGAGCCGAAGGCAGAGGCTTAACCTACTGAACCACCCAGGTGCTCCTGGAACAAAAATAATCTTTTTTGTTTGTTTGTTTGTTTGTTTGTTTGTTTTTATTTGACAGAGATCACAAGCAGGCAGAGAGGCAGACAGAGAGAGAGGAGGAAGCAGGCTCCCCGCTGAGCAGAGAGCCTGATGCGGGGCTCAATCCCAGAACCCTGAGATCACGACCTGAGCTGAAGGCAGAGGCTTTTTTTTTTTAAAAAGATTTTATTTATTTATTTGACAGACAGAGATTACAAGTAGGCAGAGAGGCAGGCAGAGAGAGGAGGAAGCAGGCTCCCTGCTGAGCAAAGAGCCCGATGTGGGGCTCGATCCCAGGACCCTGGAATCATGACCTGAGCTGAAGGCAGAAGCTTTAACCCACTGAGCCACCCAGGCGCCCCAAGGAACAAAAATAATCTTAAAAGAACAAATAAAATTGAGCTCTTATTTTTATTTTTTAAAATTTATTTATTTATTTTAAAAAGATTTTATTTATTTTTCAGAGAGAGAGAGTGAGAGTGCACACACAAGCAAGCAGAATGGTAGGCAGAGGCAGAGAGAGAAGCAGGCTCCCTGCTGATCAAGGATCCTTATGCGGGACTTGGTTCTAGGACACTGGGATCATGAACTGAGCCCAAGGAGCGGCTTAACTGACTGAGCCACCCAGATGTCCCAAGTTCTTATTTTTAAAAGGGTGATTTATGTATCAAACAGACTTAGAATACAAAGTTAAATAAAATTAGTTAAAAAAAAATAAATTCACAATACTGCTGAAGAAATTTTTGACTTTCAGGGAACACACGAATGAACAGAGTCTGTCCTGTTACAAATTTTATAATATCATGAATTATGTCTGTGTTGACAGTGCTTACTAACTCTTACTCTGGAAGGTGCTGGTAAATCCAGGTCCCCCTTAGGTTTAATCAGAACAGTGACAGGTTAACAGTTGTTGCATGTGCTGATTATGCAGATTCCTGTAACCAATAAAACCTTTGGTGACTAGAGTCTAAATATTTACTCAGTGTTCATACAGCAGACATACAACACAACTGAATTATGGTGAGACAGTTTTTTACACTTCCTCTGGAGGAAGCAGGGTTAGTGTTCAATAACATTATCTTTCTTTTCATGCTCACATAATTGATTCATTGTATGCACGAGAATATTCTAAATACAAAATGTTCGTAAAGAAACTTTGGAAACAAAATGAGTTTTCATTAAAATATTATATATCATTTATGTCTGGATTTCTGATTGGAGTAAATCTTTAAAGAAGTTTGAAAGAAGTTCATCTTTATCTGCAGATAAGTTTTCTTCTGATGATGAATTTATAGATTTTGAAATAAACCAGCCCTTTAATCATAAGAGCAACTCCTAGATAAACATGGTCAATTGAATACATGTCTTAGTTTTGCTCTCTCTTGAAAACATACTTAACTGAAAGTCAGGGAATAAAGAAAGGCATAAACTTTGTAAGGACAAAGAGAACATGGGAGGAGATGTCAACAGACTTTTTGGAAACAGGGCCATTGGTAGATGGATGAGTGGCAACTGTCTTAGTAAAGAAAGCTGACCCCTCAGTTGTGGCTAGCTGAGATAGTGACTATCAGCCAGTGGCTATTTAGATACTGATGGTCTCCAGACAAGAGGCCAGCATGAACTTGGTAGGGAACCTGAGCTCTATTTTGGATGATCTGATTGTAATACGTTTATTAGATTCTTTGAGTTTGGGAATAACTGAATATTCATAGATGAGTTATGCTATGTAAGCATATATTATGAATGATACTAATGAATATAAGGAAGATCTATAGTGGCTTTGTTAATTCAACAAGGATACAATAATTCTAGATTTACACAATCATCATTTATAGGGCAACACCATGTGTGCCTTTTGAGCTTCTGAAATATTGCTAATCTGAATGAAGATGCAATGTAAGTGTGAAATTCACCTTGGATTTTACAGACTCAGTATAAAAAACATAAAATATCTCCTCAGTGGGGCTTCTGAGTGGCACAGTCCATTAAAGCTTCTGAGTCTTGGTTTTGACTTGTGTCATGATCTCAGGGTTGTGACAGGGATCCCTGGCTTAGGTTCCATGTTCAGTGTGGAGTCTGCTTAAGACTTTTCTCCCTCTCCCTGTGCCCCCCACCCACATGCTTGCTCTCTCTCAAATAAGTAAATCTTTAAAAAGAAAATCTCCTTAGTAATTTTTTATTAGTTGCTTATTGAAATATTTTGTATAGTGTATGTTATGTTAAAACATACTATTAAAAATATTTCACCTGTCTCTTTTTACTTTTCTAATGTAGATACTAGAAAATTGCAAATTTCATATGTAGCTCTTATTATTTTTATACAGCTGTGAATAGTGTTATTAATCCTTGGGTGGCTGGTATGGTTCCCTGGTCTATGTCTTACAGGGATCCTTTAAAATGAGGCCCTTTAAAAATAAATAAACGAATGGGGACCTGCTCCATATTGTGCAACACCTCTCTGTAGTACCTAAAGTAATGCAATGTATCCTTCTAGCAAACTACACTGTTAGTGGAATTATGAGTCTGTTTATTGAATAAAAGAATAGTCTAAAGATATCAATAGATATCTTGGTAAAATCTCTAATTTTCTTGTTACCCATCTACCATGGTTCTTCAGCATAACTCTTTCCTTGAGTCCATATAATTTTACTTACCTGGTTACTGATGGCTTTAAGAGAGAACCACAGATTTGAGCCAAATGAGAATACTGTAGAGTCTTCGTTACCAACCTGGTCTTTGGTTCTCAGGCTTTCTAGGACTATTTGTTTTCTAATACTTCAATCTTGATAGCGGTTACTTAAAACCTTTCACTCTTCTCAGCAGATGACCCCATATTCTACTTCACTGATAAAAAGCTATAGAAGGTATCAGAGAAGAATGCCCTTGAGTTTCAACTACAGATCTTCCTTGGGGTTATGTCCCAATAAACCTATTGTAAGTTGAATATATTTTGAGTCAAATGCATTTAATACACCTACCAAATGTTGTAGCTTAGCCTCACCTACCTTAAATGTGCTCAAAACACTTACATCAGCCTACAGTTGGGCAAAATTATCTATTAGAAAGCCTCTTTTGTAATAGAGTTTTGAGTATCTCCTGTAATTTATTGAATACTGTGCTGACAGTGAAAAGCAGAATGGTTATATGGGTACAGAATTGTTGTAAGGGTATCAGTTTCTTACCTTTGTGGTCACATGGCTGACTAGGAGCTCCCACTGACTGCCACTGCCCAGCATCATGAGAGAGTATTCTACTGTGAATTGCAAGCCTGGGAAAAGATCAAAATTCAAAGTGTAGTTTGTACTGAACGTGTATCACTTTTGCACCATTATGAAGTCAAAAAATAAGGTAGGGACCATCCATATGGCTACTCTGTCTCTCTCTGTATGCCATGTATGTGCCATGCCTACTAACCTGTACTCACAGCCATTCTTTATCTCCTGTCCACTACTAGGCTTGGTGGTTCTCTTCCGTCTGAGGAAAATCTCCCGTGTTCTGCATCTTATCTCCTTGTGCTTCCTCAGAGCCCTTTGTTTTGGCATCTTCAGTTTCTTTCTCCTTCTCTATTAGGGAACTCAACAGTATTTAAACATGCTTTAACTTCTTCCATTTTTTAAAAAAACCCTCTCTTGGGGTGCCTGACTGGCTTGATCACTAAAGCATGTGACTCTTGATCTTGGGGTTGTAAGTTGGAGCCCCAAGTTGGGTGTAGAGATAACTTAAAAATAAAATCTTGTAGGGGCGCCTGGGTGGCTCAGTGGGTTAAAGCCTCTGCCTTCGGCTCAGGTCATGATCTCAGAGTCCTGGGATCGAGCCCCACATCGGGCTCTCTGCTCAGCAGGGAGCCTGCTTCCTCCTAAAAAAAATAAAATAAAAAAAATAAAATCTTGTAAAAACAAAACTCTCTTGACTACTTGTCCTATACCCAACACTGTGTCTTCCCCTGTTTAACAGTTGAGCTTCTTGAAAATATTTTTTATTTGTTGTTTTCACATCCTCCCCCTCTATTCATTTTTTAACTCACTATAGTAAAGCTCCCACCCCAAGACTGGTTTTGCCAAAGTTACTAGTAACTAATATTTTTGTGTTCCAAAGGATAGTTTTCAGTCTTAATCATCGTTCATCTCTCGATAGCATTTGATACTAGTAGTCATTTTCTCTTTTAGGAAATACTTTTTTCTTTTGGTTTTGGTGATACTCTGTTATTCTGGTTTTTATCCTAATGTCCCTTCTTCTTAGACTTCTTAGTGACTCCCGCTTTTCTGCTGTATTAATTAGTGCTGTTCCTCAAGACTTCACACTGGGCTGTCTTCTTACTTAACTCACCCTGGCTAATTAATCTACTACCATATTTTCAGTTCTAAATTTGTATTTTCAGCCCTAATCTCTAGATCCAATTTCTGTCTGGAAATACCATAGGATCCCTACTACCACATCTGTTCTTCTTATTCTATCCCTTATCTCCATGAATAATAACTCAATCTGCCCATGAGCTTAGCAAGGAAACCAGACGGTCCCCTGCATTCTAACCACTGTGATCCTTCCACAACACTCATTGTCAGTTTTTCATCAGGTTTGGTCCACCTCATCATTTAGCAGCTTTTAATTCTATTTACCTGTCTATGTACCAGATACAAATACAAAATATCATTACAGTCTCTCAGCTAGTTTGTTCTAATGATGTTCTAACCGGTTGGTTTTCCTTGACGCTTGCACCTATGCATAAAATCTGCGATAGCTAGTTTCCAAAGATGGCGCTCAGTGAACCGTATATCCTAGGATTCAGGCCTTTGTTTAGTCCTCTCATTCTGAATCTGAGCTTGTTACTCACTTTAAGTAATGGAGCATGGCACATGTGACATTGTGTCAGTTCCAGGCTTAAAAATGCCTGATTTTTTTTAACTTTTGTACCCGAAGTTGCTTGTAAGTCCAGCTACTGCTGGACATCCCTGCATCCCAGCTGAATTCAGACTTCTAGATGTCCCTTCCAGGATGCCAGACCTAGAGGAAAGCTATTACGCATGCTCCATACATGGAAAACTGGATGACTTCAGCCCCAGCTGACATCCGATAAGCTAGGGAATTGCCTGCCTGAACCCAGGTAGTGCATGGAGTAATGAGAGCTAACAAAATGATTGTTGTTTTAAACCCCTAAACTTTGAACTTTGTAGTGATTTATTTCACAATAGATAAAACCAAAACGAGACCCTTTTTGTTCTGTTTCCTACTCCCGTCCCCTCTTTGGCAATTCACCTTTGACACTTTAAGCTCCACCTTCACTAAGCTGCTTGACATTTCCAGAATGATCTCTGCTTTTTCTTCTAGACTTTTTACTCCTGCTGTTAGAAACATTTTTAACATGCCCTCCCTTATCCAACCAGCTTCCGAGTCTTTACTTAGACATACCTAAAACCGTGGTTGACTAGTTTAATTGCCTTGCTTATGTCCTCTCATAGTAGCAAATACTCTTCCTGCAGAATAGTGTTGAGAGTATGGAGTCCAGCAGTGTAATATTTTGCAAGGTATTCTTTCTAAGCTTCCGTTTATTCATCAGTAAGATGAGGATAATAATAGCAGTTAGTTTGTTGGGAGCATGTAGGAGTACCCCAAAAATGTTAGCTATTAATGTTATTAACACATTATCACAAGTGCCTGTTTATCACTTTATCCCTAGAATCTAGCCAAGTGCCTGGCACATAATATGTGCTATATAAAATGTCAGTGAGTGACTGAATGTATAAATAAATTCAAATCATTTGGATTTCATTATACTAATCCAATTAAACCTAATTTCAAGCTTTTTTTTAATTGTGGTGAAATATCTATAGCATAAATTTGCTAGTGTAACCATTTTTAAGTGTAGAATTCAGTGGCATTAATTATACCCACAGTGTTGTACAATCATCACTGCAGTCTGTTTCCAAAATTTTGTCATTACCCCAGATAGAAACTCTATTGCATTAAGCAATAACTTCCATTCCCTCCTCCCGCTCAGAGTCTGGTAACCTCTGATCTACCTTCTGTCCCTAGGAATTTGCCTAATTTAGATATGTCGTATAAAGGGAGACATAACATTATTTTTCCTTTTGTGTCTCGCTTATTTCGTTTAGTGAAATGTCTTTAAGGTTCATCTATTGTGTAGCATGTGCCAAAATTTCCTTCCTTTTTAAGGATGAATATTTCATTGTATGTGTATACCACTTTTTGTTTATCCATTTGTCTGTTGATGGACCCCTGGATTGTTTCTACCTTTTGGCTATTATGAAGAACACTATAGAAACATGATATCCAAATATCTGCTAAAGACCCTGCTTTCAGTTCTTTTGGGTATATACACGTAAGTGTGTATGTGTGGATCATGTGATTGCTGGGTCATGTAATTTGTAATTTTTTGAGGAACCACCATACTGTTTTCCATAGTGGCCGTACCATTTTACATTCCCACCAGCAATGCACAAGTGTTCTGATTTCTTTCTTTCTTTCTTTCTTTTTTTTAAAGATTCTATCCATTTATTTGACAGAGAGAGAGAGAGAGATCACAAGTAGGCAGAGAGGCAGGCAGAGAGAGGAGGAAGCAGGCTCACTCTGAGCAGAGAGCCCGATGCGGGGCTCAATCCCAGGACCCTGAGATCATGACCTGAGTGGAAGGCAGAGGCTTAACCCACTGAGCCACCCAGGCGCCCCAAGTGTTCTGATTTCTACATAACCTTGCTGATATGGTATTCCTTCCCTTTTATTTTAATATAATGGGCATCCTGATGTGTGTGAACTGTTACCTCACTATGGTTTTGATTTGTATTTTCCTAATGACTGTTGGTCTTGCACACCTGTTCATGTGCTTATTGGCTATTTGTGTGTCTTCTCTGGAGAAATGTCTTTTAAATCAGGTTGTTTTGTTGTTTACTATTGTAGTTGTTTTGGAGTTGGATGAGTTTTTTATGTATTCCAGATATTAAGCCCATATAAAAGATATGATTTGCAAACATTTTTTCCCATTCCATGGGTTACCTTTTCACTTTGTTGATAGTGTCCTTTGGGAAACAAAAGTTTTAAATTTTGATGTGTTCTAAATTATCTTTTTTTTTTTTTTAAGATTTTGTTTATTTGAGAGAGGGAGAGTGAGTAAGAGGGGTGAAGGGCAGAAGGAGAAGCAGACTTCCCACTGAGCAGGGATCCTAATGTAGGATTCAGTCTCAGGACTCAGGGATCGTGACCTGAGCCGAAGGCAGATGCTTAACCAACTGAGCCACCCAGGTGCCCAATGTATCCTAATTTATTTAATTTTACTTCTGTTGCCTTTACTTTTGGTGTCATATCCAAGAAATCTTTGCCAAATCCAACATCCTGAAATTTTCTTCCTATTTTTTTCTATTGGTTTTGTGGTTCTAGGTCTTAAATTTAGTTCTTTGATCCATTTTGAATTAATTTTTGAATGTGGGGCAAAGTAAATGTCTAATTTCATCTTTTACATGTAGATATCCAGTTTTCCCAAAACTATTTTTTGAAAAGACTGTAGTTTCCTTAATTTTTATGGTCTTGGCACCCTTGTTGAAAATCGTTTATGACTATGTATGTGAGGGTTTATTTCTGGACTCCCTGTTCTGTTCCATTGGTCTATTTGTCTTTATGCTGGTACCACACTGTTTTGATAACTGTAGCTTTTAGTAAGTTTTGAAATTGTAGATGTGAGTCCTACAGTTTTGTTCTTTTCCAAGATTATTTGGCTATTCTGGGTCCCTTGAAATTTCATATGAACTTTAGGTTTGGTTTTGTTTTTCATTTCTGCCACAAATGCTATTGGGATTTTGCACTGAATCTGTATATTGTATAGGTAGTACTATTATCTTAACAATAGTAAGTCTTCCAGTCCATGAAAATGAATGTCTTTCCATTTATTAATGTCTTTTTAATTGTTTTTGGCAATGTTTTATAATTTTCAGTGTGCAAGCCTTATATAACTCCCTTGGTTAAATTAATTCCTAAGTATTTTCTTTTAAAAAATGTAATTATTGCAACATACATGTAAGATAAAGTTAAACATCGTAACCATATTTAAGTGTACAATTCAGTAGTATTAAGCATATTCACATTTTTGTGCTACCAGTCTCTGAAACTTTTTTTAATCAGGCAAAACTAAAACTCTGTACCCTTTCTTTTTAAAAAATTATTTTATTTTATTTTATTTTATTTTATGTAAACTCTGTGCCCAATGTGGGGCTCAAACTCATGACCTGGAGATCAAGGGTCACCTGCTCTACTGACTAAGCCAGCCAGGCACCCCTAAAACTCTATAGCAATTAAATAACTCTGTATTCTCCTTTTCCGCAATCCATCGCAACCACCCTTCTACATTTTGTCTCTGAATTTGACTACTGTATGTATCTCATAAAAGTGGAATTATGCAATGTATATCTTTTGTGACTAACTTACTTAACATAAGGTCCTCAAGATTCCTCTATGTTATAGCATGTCAAAATTTCATTTAAAAGCTGAGTAATATTTTATTGTGTGGATGTACCATGTTTTGCTTATCCTTTTATCTATTGATGGACTCTTGTATTGCTCCCACCTTTTGGCCATTGTGCATAATGCTGATTTGGACATGAATGTACAAATTTATTTAGTAGAACTGTCATAAGAAAATAGTACAGACAGGATGGCTTAAACAACAGTAATTTATTTTCTCACAATTCTGGAGGTCAGTAGTTTTAGATCTTGGTGTCATCAGGGTTGATTTCTCCTGAGGCTTTTCTCTTTGGTTTGCAGATTGCTACCTATTCTCTGTTTTCTTACATAGTCTTTTCTTTGTGCGTGTACATCTCTGATATTTCTTCCTCTTCTTCTTCTTCCTTTTTTTCTTTTAAGATTTTATCTATTTATTTGAGAGAGAGCAAGAGAGAGAGCACAAGTCAAGGGGAGAGGCAGAGGGAGAAGCAGACTGCCCGCCAAGCAGGGAGCCTGGTGTGGGACTCCATCCCGGGATCCTAGGATCATGACCTGAGCTGAAGGCAGAGGCTTAACCAACTGAGCTACCTGGGTGCCCTAATTCTTCCACTTCTTAAAAGGACATCAGTCATATTGGAGTAGGACCCACCATATGACCTCTTTAAATGTGTTATCTCCAAATACAGTCACATTCTGAGGTATACTGGTTGTTAGGACTTTGACATAGGATTTTTGTGAGGACACCATTTAGTCTATAACAATGAATGTCTGTTTGAGATTCTGCTTTTACTTCTTTCACATTTCACAAGTAGAATTGCTGGATCATATGTTAATTCTATTTTAGTTTAGTGTGGTTTTTTTTGTTTTTTGTTTTTTTTTGGTTTTTTTTTGAGAAACCATTGTATTCTTCCCATGGTCATCATTTTGCCTTCCCACCAACAGCACACAGAAATTCCATTTTCTCTACTTCCTCCCCAAAATTTGTTATTTTCTATCTTTTTTTGATAGTAGCTATCCTAATGGGTGTAAGGATGATTTTAGTCTTTTCAGTACCCTTATGAATGATATTGTTTTCTTAACCCTTTTTTTTCAGATTGTTTAATGCTAGTGTGTAGAAATATGACTGATTTTTTGCCTGTTAATTTGTATCTTGCACTTTGCTGAATTTATTTCTTAGCTCTAACAGGTTTGGTTTTTTTGGTGTGTGGATTCTTTAGGGGTTTCTATATAGATTATGTCATCTGTAGAAAGAGATAGTTTTACTTCTTCCTTTCCAATATGGATGCCTTTTATTTTTCCTACCTAATTGCTCTGGCAAGAGCTTCTAGTACTGTGTTGAATAGAAGTAGCAAAAATAGAAGTAGCCCACCAAAAGTGAGCATCCTTTTCTTGTTCCTGATCTTAGAGGAAACAAAACCTTTTTTTCTATAAAGCAAAAACTTCCACATGTGGAGAATGGTCTTCATATTTGGTATACATTTCTCATTAGCTTGGTTTAAATGAAGGACCACAAGAGCTCATTAAGAACAAGAGGAAAGAAGTATGGGATGGGAAGGGCTGGGATGAAGCTGGTAAGTAGGTATAGGGGAACATAACCAGGCTTGGCAAGATGTTGAAACAGAGGTAGAGTCAAGAACATCTAAGAATCACCCTACCACTAGGAGGCAGTCCCTAGCTGTATCAGGGATAGATCCTGACCTAGTAAGCAGGACTCCACAAGATATTAGCAGTTATAATGGACATTCATGGGATATGAAAAGCGTTTTTATAGATTAGGAATAAACATGAAGTAAAAACTAAGTGTAATTCATAAAAATTTCCTGTGTAGTGGGCTTCATTGATATGGGATCTATGTAACTTATTACCTACACTTTAAGCGTGGATGAGGGTGGTACTAATGATCCTTCAAAAATATGTGTGAATTGACTGTCCCAAGGCAACTGGGTCATAGGTTATCCTATTTACTGAACTCTTCACATTCATAGATTGCAATTGTAGTTAACATTTAATCTTGGGAATGTTTAGTCAGAATGGCATGTTGATTAATTTCTGTAGAGAATTGGCTGCTAAAACCATCTAAAGGTAGATTCATGATGTTGAGGAATTTAATGTAAGTAATTTCAGATTACAAATGAACACAGGTAATAAAGGATAATTTATGAGGAATGTAGAGATCCCTTCTGCTATAACCTCTGTTATTGCATATAACTAAATCTGTGCTCTGAGCTGGACTGCCCTTTAGGCAACTTTTTTGTAATCCTTATGGTGATGCAACATTTCGTGATGATTGATTACAAGTTTATAGCTCATTTCTGCTTACTGTTATTTTCTGAAAGTTTGTAATAGCATCTATAAGTCTATTGACTCACCTATATATGACAGAATCCCTTTTTTGTAAGTAGTGTGTGTTTCTTTTAGAAAATCTTTTCTCCATGGAATGATGTATACATTACTTATCTATAGGGTATAACATTTGATATAAACCTAAAAGTTTAGGGATTTATGTCATACTTATAAACTCTCATGACTCTGTGTTTTATAACCTTTCTTAATTCTTAAAAAAAAGCATTTATGGTTTTAGTTTCTACCACTTCCCTGGCAAGAGTAAAGCTTTCCATAGTTTTATCATTTGTATATAAAGTAGTATTCACCTTCTTTGGGTGTTTTGTGGTTCTTCTGGTTCTGTAGCCAGTGAGTGCTGTCCAAGGCCCTATCTTCCACCTCTGTCTCTCTCTGTATTTTCTCTGAGTTCATTCACTCTGTTGATGAGAGATTCAGCTGTTAGCTTTATGTTGATTTTTTTTTTTTTTTTTTTTTTTTAAGGGAGAGAGTGAGAGTGTGTTGGGGGTGGGAAGGAGGGAGGAAAATGAGGGGCAGAGACAGAATCTTAAGCAGCCTCCATGCCCAGCACAGAGCAGGATGTGGGGCATGATCTCACGACCCTGAGATCATGACCTGAGTTGAAATTAAGTGTTGGATGCTTAATTGACTGAGCCCCTCAGGTGCCCCCCTTTATGTTGGTTTTAAAAACTATTCAAACTGATCATCTCAGTGTCATCAGACCTAAAACTTATCTTTGTACTTAACACTCCCCCTCCCATTGTTGTGAGATTATTTACACATGGCTTTCTCGAAGTAAGTCTGTCTGTTCTATATATTACTATTAATCTTATCCTAAGTAATTTATCTTTACTATTCTCTATAGGAGATTTCTTTTCTTATGTTATTTTAAATTCAGGCTTCTATGCCTTTCAAGGCCTTTCAATCTCTGGTTCCAGCATTTCTTTCTCACTGGTCCTCCCAGGATCTAACTTTGCCCCTTTTCCTCTTCCTTGGCAAATAGGCTGTTTTTTTTTGTTTGTTTGTTTGTTTGTTTGTCATGTAAACATAACTTGCTAACGCTGTCCAGTTAATTCTGGAATGCACCACAGAAGGTCTATCTTATTCTGAGGCTTTCCTGACCATACTAGGCTCCTAAGACTGTTGCTTAATTATGAACATTTGTTTCACAGAAGTTTATTTTATTCTATTTTTTTTGAAGATTTTATTTATTTATTTGACAGAGAGAGATCACAAGTAGGCAGAGAGGCAGGCAGAGAGAGAGGAGGATGCAGGCTCCCCGCTGAGCAGAGAGCCTGATGCGGGCCTCGATCCCACGACCCTGGGATCATGACCTGAGCCGAAGACAGAGGTTTTAACCCACTGAGCCACCCAGGCGCCCATTGTTTCACAGAAGTTTAAAAGATTTTATTTATGGACATTGGGGAGGGTATGTGCTATGGTGAGTGCTGTGAAGTGTGTAAACCTGGCGATTCACAGACCTGTACCCCTGGGGATAAAAATATATGTTTATTAAAAAAATAAAAATAAATATAAAAAAAAAAGATTTTATTTATTTATTTGAGAGAGAATGAGTGAGAGAGAGCATGAGAGAGGAGAAGGTCAGAGGGAGAAGCAGACTCCCCAAGGAGCTGGGAGCCTGATGCAGGACTCGATCCCGGAAGTCCGGGATCATGACCTGAGCCAAAGGCAGTCGCTCAACCAACTGAGCCACCCAGGCGCCTGTTTCACAGAAGTTTAGAAGTTAACTGGCTTTTAGTTGTTTGTTTTAACTGTGGCTTTGTCTCCTTCAATTCCCTGTAAGCTCCACAAAGTAGACAGATCTGTGTTTAATTATTATCTTTTTTGTTGTTTCAAGTTTTTAATTAAATTCTAGTTGGGTAACATATAGTGTAATATTAGTTTCAGGAGTAGAATTTAGTGATTCATCATTTACATACAATGCCCAGTGCCCATCATAATAAGTGCTCTCCTTAATACCCATCACCCATTTAATTCATCCCTTCAGCAACCCTCGGTTTGTTTTCTCTTGTTAAGAATCTGTTTTCTGGTCTTTTTTTCCCCTCTATGTTTATCTCTTTCATTTCTTAAATTCCACATATGAGTGAAATCATATGTTATTTTTCTTTCTCTGACTGACTTATTTTGCTTAGCATAATACACTCTAGCTCCATCTATGCCATTGCAATCGCAAGATTGCATTCTTTTCTTATGCCTGAGTAGTATTCCATTGTGTGTGTGTGTGTGTGTGTGTGTGTGTGTATGCATATATATACCACAACTTCTTTATCCGTCTGTCAGTCAATGGATATTTGGGCTCTTTCCATAATTTTGCTATTATTGATAATGCTGCTACAAACTGTTGGTGGGAATGCAATCTGGTGCAGCCACTCTGGAAGACAGTTTGGAGGTTCAACAAAAAGTTAAAAATAGAACTACCCTGTGACCCAGCAACGGCACTACTAGGTATTTACCCTAGGAATACAAAAATACTGGTTTGAAGGGATACAGTGTTTGTAGCAATGTCATCAACAATAAATTATTATATCTTAAACATGCTTTTGGAGGGCCTGGGTGGGTCAGTAATTAAGTGTCTGCCTTCAGCTCAGGTCATGATCCCAGGGTCCTGGGATTGAGCCCCACATCAGGCTCCCTGCTCAGTAGGAAGCCTGCTTCTTCTACTTGCCCTGCTTGTGTTCCTTCTCTCACTGTGTCTCTGTCAAATGAATAAATAAAATCTTAAAAAAAAATACTTTACTTCCCAATATTTATCTTTTAAAAAATATTTTATTAGGTAATCTCTACACCCAATGTAGGGCTCAAACTCACCATCCTAAGATTAAGAGTTGCACGTTCTACCAACTGAGACAGGTAGGCAACCTCCTGGCCACTGTATTTATCTTACCCATACCATATTTATAGTTTAGTTTAATCATGCTTTTGGTCAGTCATAGATTGTCCTATTTCAAATTTTCATCTTTAGAGAACTAAAGGTTACAGATCAGTGGTTTTTAATCTCATCAAACTGAACACCATCCTTTAAAAAATAAAATTTTTAACATCCGCTTTATTATCCTGAAATAAAACTTATAAACAGTACAGCATATTTTACATCTATTTTAAAAAGACAGTGTAACGGCACCTGTGTGGCTTAGTTGGCTGAGCAACTGCCTTTGGCTTGGGTCATGATCCCAGGGTCCTGGGATCTAGCCTCATATTGGGCTTCCTGCTCAGTGGGGAGTCTGCTTCCTCTCCCTCTGTCACTCCCCATTCTTGTGCTCTCCTTCTCTCTCTCTCTCAAATAAATAAAATCTTAAAAAAATAAAAATAAAAAGACAATATGGGGTGCCTGGGTGGATCAGTTGGTTGAGTGTCTGACTCTTGATTTTGGCTCAGGTCATGATCTCAGGGTGGTGAGATGGGAGTCCCAAGTCAGGCTCCATGCTCGTGTGGGGAGTTTGCTGGAGATTCTCTCTCTCTCCCTCTCTCCCTTCCCAGTGCATATATATGTAATCTCTTTCTCTAAAACAAATCTTAAAAAAAAAAAAAGACAATATAATGTTTGAAATCCTATTAAAAAAGCAATAAGGGAAACTGGTTTATGATAAAATATTAGATATTTCAGTGTATACGTGCTCAGGCAGGACTACCCAGAAGTTCCAAGGAAGTAGTCAGATTCTTGCATTTACAACAAAATCACTGTTAAATAGACTGTACAAACTGGTAGAGGTGCATTTTATTGATGTTTGAAATATCATGGGTGGTGTTTCCCTTTAGTAGTGTGATTTTCTGAACTGGTGAACTGAAATGGTAAACTGCTCTTGAAAAAGTTCCAAACTTCACATTCTTGAAAACTTCACATATCAATAACCTGCAAGAGTACATTGTATTTATATGAAATATGTATTTAAACTCTAGGCTCACATAATTATAGTTTTTCCCTTATCATAAAGAGTTTGAAGTTGTGGGATAATTCTTTGTTGTATGGAACCATCCTCCTCCTTGTTCATTTGCTTCTTGTCCACTAAAAATCAGCAGCACCTCATCCATCCCAATAATTAAAATAACCAAAATGCCACCATAGAGTTCCAAAAATATTTTAAAATTTTTAAATTGCCACATGTTTAATAACCAGTTCCCTTTTATTAGGCATGCCACACCTTTGAGAATAATGTTGAAAATGATTTTGATTTCCAGATAGAATCAGCAGTCTTCAGACTGTGTTTTGTGATAAACCAGTTTTTGGCATGATAATAGAATACCCATGAAGGAGAAAACATTTTATAATTAAAACAAAATGGTCTTTTTTTCCTCTTAGGAGGGAGAAAAGATTCTATAGTTGAAGGGAAATAGTTTTTCTTTTTTTCTCTGACTGCATGACTTTCCATAGCTTTTAATGGGTTAATAGATATTGTTAATTTATCAGAAGAAGATGCTGTATTTCCTCAAACTATCCCATTGTGGAGTCTTTTTGAAATTGCTGAATTAGATTTTTTTAATAATATAGACCCTTTAGGCATATTAGATGCTGTGGGTTGCATTTTAAAGATAAAATATGAATGTCTGTAAAATGTTCTATTTGTAGTGGGAAATGGGCAGCCCTTGGTCAGCTAGAGAATTTTTAGAGTTGTGTGTACCTTACCACATGTGAGATTTCTTTTCCACCAGAATATTATAGAACAATTTAATACTGGACGTTTAAATTTAATAAACTTAGGAAAGTTTATGAAAAACTTGTGAAAAATCATTACCACACAATTGACTTTGATATCATTCTAAAAGTGGCAGGAAGGGGCGCCTGGGTGGCTCAGTGGGTTAAAGCCTCTGCCTTCGGCTCAGGTCATGATCTCAGGGTCCTGGGATCGAGCCTCCACATCGGGCTCTCTGCTCAGCGGGAAGCCTGCTTCTCCCTCTCTCTCTGCCTGCCTCTCTGCCTACTTGTGATCTCTCTCTCTGTCAAATAAAAAAAATAAAGTAAAATAAAAAAAAAAAATTAAAAGTGGCAGGAAGATGGAATGGCCAAAATTGGTGAAATAGGTTAGTACCAAGTCTTCTTTGTTGAACAATCTGGTCTTAAATCTGTTGTGGATTGATTGTTGATTGTTAAAAATTTCCTTTTGTTAATAATTCAAAAAAAATTCATGAAGAGATTATATGCAAGTTGGAGAAGACAGAAGTAGGTATAAAATATATAAATGTATCTCTAAAAAGGTACCAAGGGGGCACCTGGCTGGCTTAGTAGAGCATGCAACTCTTTTTTTTTTTTTTTTTTTTTTTTTTTTTTTTTTAAGGTTTTTAAAATTTGTTTATTTGAGAGACAGAGCTAGTGAGCTGATCCAGGAGGAAAGGGAGAAGCGGGCTTCCTGCTCAATGTGGGGCTCAGTCCCAGGACCCCAGGGTCATAACCTGAGCCAAAGGCAGCTGCTTAACCTGCTGAGCCACCGAGGGGCTCCTGAACATGCAACTCTTGATCTTGAGGTTGTAAGTTCAGGTCCCACATTGGGTGTAGAGATTACTTAAAAATAAAACCTTTTGGTTTTTTTTAGACTTTATTTATTTACTTGACAGAGAAATCACAGACAGGCAGAGAGAGAGAGGGGGAAGCAGGGTCCCTGCTGAGCAGAGAGCCCGATGTGGGCCTCAATCCCAGGACTCTGAGATCATGACCTGAGTTGAAGGCAGAGGCTTAACCCACTGAGCCACCCAGGTGCCCTAAAAATAAAATCTTAAAAAAAAAATGCTGAACACAGAAATAAGCTAAATTTTTGGAGAAACCCTAAGCAACGTCGATGGTCAGATGAAAAGCCAAAGAGAATGAAATGCACTAAAGACTAGAAAGAACACAAATAAAATATATAGACACTGTTACTTCTTGCCAAATATTTATTGCAGATGTTTTCAAATAATAAAATTTTCTGCTAAATTTCTTCACCTACTTGAAGAGGTGATTCTGGTTCTTGGTTGATAAATATTGTAGTTTTGTAACTCACTTGCATTATCATCACACAGAGGATACAGAATTACTAATTTCAAACTACCACCTGACAGGAAATCTGATGATCATACCAAATTTCAGAGAAAATAATATCATAGAGGAAATAAAGACTCCAGTCTTTATCCCAATATTGGGAACACTTCATTCCTCATCAATAATAGAAACAACATGATTGGATCAAAAAGTAGACTCCACATTTGGGTCCACTCAACCTCTGCTTCTAAAATGCCCCTAGTTCCTTTATCCCTTTAACAACATATCAGTAGTTACAGCAAGCTGAGAGAGGATAATCAATAAATGCTTCAGATTAATTGTGATTGGTTTCTTTCCTCACTAGACTGAACATGATGAAAGAAAAAAATAAAAACCATTTTTCCAATGACTCTTGGAACACTGAAAAAATAAAATTAAATAAAAAGAAAATTAAAAAAAAAAAAACACTAAAACCCCACAAAAACCAAAATACTATTTTCCATATAATGCTGGTAAGACCTTACTTAGTATGGTAGAAGATGTTATCTTGGGATGCTCAAGTCACCCCAAGTCACCCACTTGGTGGCTCGGTCAGTTAAGTGACTAACTCCTGCTTTTGGCTCAGGTCATGATCTCATGGGTCTTGGTATCCAGCCCTAGTAAGGGTGGGGTGGGGAGTTGGGGGGTGGCCTGCCCACAGTGGGGGGTCTGCTTGAAGAGTCTCTCCCTCTGCTCCTCCCCTCATGTGTGTGCTTGTACTTTCTCCCTCTCTGATATAAAGAAATCTTTTTTTTTTTTTTAAAGATGTTATCTCACTGTTTATCTCTGAGGAAGAATGTGATGGACTTTATGGAGAACTTGACACCCCAGCAAGGAATTGGTTACCATGGTCATATACAAATTTGCTGGAAGAAAATGAGAAGGAAACCATGACTCTGGCACCTCTATGCTCTACATCCAAAAGAAAAAAGAAGCATCAGCCTGGTGAATTTATCTGGAAAGTAGTGTTGTCATTTCCCTCACTGAATTATTTGGAATGTTTGTCAGTAAGAACAGTTGCAGAATTTTCCAAAACACTGTGGTAATAACTATTTCCTAAATACTTTGCCTATTTTTTTTGAAAGAACATGAAGGAAGTGATTTTATGTACAAATAGTATTATTGTTTTAAGTATTCATATTAAAGAGATGCATTCTATAGGGAGCTTGGCAGAAACACTAAAAAATAACAGTAATTGTTAATTCATAATTCATACCAATCAGTGTTGAAATTCCAAATGCAAAAGTGGGAGGCAGTATCTCGTTATTAACAACTTCATAGTTTTTGCACATCTGAGAAATGAGTGCTCAGGTGAATTTTATCTTTGGCAACATATTTTTATAAGAAATGTGAGTGTGCCTATTTTAACAATTGTTTTTCTGTATCATGAACAGTATTCCCCACAATTTTAAATGTTTTAGATTAGAGAATTCTTTTTTTTTTTTAAAGATTTTATTTATTTATTTGACAGAGAGAGAGAGAAATTACAAGTAGGCATAGAGGCAGGTAGAGAGAGGGGGAAGCAGGTTCCTTGCTGAGCAGAGAGCCTGATGCGGTGCTCGATTCCAGGACCCTGAGATCATGATCTGAGCTGAAGGCAGAGGCTTAACCCACTGAGCCACCCAAGTGCCCCTAGATTAGAGAATTCTTTAATGCACACTTTAAATATGTAGGTATATACACACACACACATATGGTCTCATATTACCTTTTTATTTTTTGTTTTAGGTTTAAGAGCATGCTCATATGTTAGGTACTTACATAAATTGTTACATTATTTTTTCTTATGTAATACCATTTTGTTTATGTGGTTTAAATATATTCTTCCTCTAAACTCTTTTTAAAAAAAAAGCAACAGCTGCAGATAAGATAGCATATATTTACAAAAGTGCTTTTACTTTTAAACCCTCCATGTTCATCTTAGAAATAATTCCTAATGTTGTTAAGTGTAGCAAAACTGTCTTTTCTAAATGGAGAAAACCACTTTGCTACCATGGAATTCTAACCATCAGTGACAGATGATCCACAGTACCAAAATGTGATTTAAAAAAAATCCTTGAAGTTTATCAAGATCAGATGTAGGTAAACCAGTGTATGAAACAAAAACTATACGCTGTTGATCCCAGGTTCCTTCCTCCCCGGGTTCAGGAAGGAAACAGCTTGTCTCTCGTAGGATGGCAAAGTAGGTGATTTCTACCAAATATTAATGACCTAGAACCATGTCGTTTCTACTCCAGGACCTGCAAAGGGGAACATAAGGTTTGAGTTCTCCAAAATGCAGTTGTCAGGGAGTATTACCTGTTTTGAGGGGGGATGCTCTAGCCAGGAAAGAAAATGCAAGCACACTTATGATGGGAGAAGCAATGAGCTATTTAATTAGAGTTGGGCATCTTCTCTTTATTAAAGCAGAACAGCAGAGGAGTCCAAAAGAGACAAGCTGATTAATAGGAAGATGCCCAGGTAGTTGAAGAAATTTTCCAGAAACCTGACTCTGTCTAGTTTGGTCTAGCTCGGGAGATGAAAACCTGGAATGGTGATATTTCATCTGGCCAGATGACCCAGAACTGCTGCTGCACACCAAGGCAGCATTCCTTACCCTCCCCTGGAAAAGGGGACAAGTGGTTAGTCAGAGTGGACAATTCACAATTACACAGAGGCACCTTTTTATACTGAAACATTGCTCGAAAAAGCAGTCTTTGCCCCTTCCTTAGCAACAAAATCCCTCCACTTAAGAGAGCCAGGAGAATTCTGTTTTACTACATTTGCCAATTTATGAAGTGAATGGCAAACTACTGATATTTAGTTGCTACATACAAAAGTTAAAGAAAAATTTTGAAGAAAATGAGGGAAAGTATCATTTATCACTTATAAAGGCAAGTACTTGAACATTCATTTGTCATGCAGTCTGCCTCATATTTTCCCCCAGGTTAACTAAGGTACAAAATAAGGAGGAACAAGACGCAAATGTTAGTTACTATAAAAATGCCTGCATATCTATAAAATCCAAGGGCTGGCAACTAAAACATAGTCAAATGATTTTAGGATTTTTTTTTCAATATTGATACATAAGTGTAAGTATTCACTTCCAAATGAGAGAAAAGTTTTTGATTTTTTTTCCTCTTTCAGGAAAATTCCCATAAAGTAATAAACTTGAGGGTTGGGGTCTTTTAATTTTTTGAGAATTTTGGTGAAAGACCTATAGGTTTATATCAGCCACGTTCATACTATGTCTAGAAAGCCACCTATTTTGGGAAACTTAATCTGAAAGCTTTCTCTTGAAAATGAAGGCATCCAATTAAAAAACATGAAAAAATTTTAAATGTGATGCAAAGATAAATCTTTTTCCCCCCCGTTCATATTGTTTTAATCCCCGTCAGATGTAGTTTACGAAGGGAAAGGACAAGTGTCCTTGTATAGAATATGCAGACACAACCCGACACCATGGGGCCCATGGGAACAGCATCTCCAATCCCAGGAGTGGTTCTTGGCTCAAGGTGGCAGCCAGGAGCATAGATAGTTTATTAAACTGCTGCTGCACAGTGGCCTCAACTATTAAACTTCGAACAGTCATTCTCACTTAAACTAGTGTTACTTTTTTTCTTTCCCGTCTTGGGTGTCCCCAGAATCTTGGGGGACAGTTTCTAGGATTGACTTCTCAAGGGCTGCCAGGTAATGGATTTAACATTTATGAAATGTCCATTAGATCTAGGCACTGGGACAGATTCTTTTCACTTAATTCACATAATCCTCAAGTGAGTTTAGATGTTTTTATTCTCCTTTTATAAATCATAAGAACTGAGGCAAGGGAAGGTTAAATAACTTGTCAAGATCATTTAGCTATTACTAAGTACTTGAGTTTAGATTTTTAATCATGGTTAATCTGATACCAAGCCAGTTATTTTGCCATTTTGCATAATCTAAAACCTAGTGTTAATGCAAATTATTTCTATTTGTCAAAAGCATGAACAAATTCTTATGACTGGGTTGGGTAGGTCACCTTCTAGAGGTGACACTATATCCACTTCCAAGTGGGGGATTGTTGATGACTAAGAGGCAAAGACGATCATTTCTAGGAATAATACCCATGAGTAGGAGCCCCTCCATAGCAGTCACGATTTGACAGGGGGTTGATTATCAGACGTTGGGTGAAAACAAGAAAGCAACCATTTGGGTCATGGCTACACTAGAACCTCAGAGTCAAAGCAGACTAGAAAAGGGGTAATCCTCTAACTTTTTTGCTGGAAATCCTTCATTTTGGCTTTCTGTTTAACACATTATAAAGTTAGTTTTTATAGTGGCCTACCAAGGCCTA
The DNA here is from genome assembly GCF_002288905.1 of Enhydra lutris kenyoni. Classification (NCBI taxonomy): domain Eukaryota; kingdom Metazoa; phylum Chordata; class Mammalia; order Carnivora; family Mustelidae; genus Enhydra; species Enhydra lutris. The sequence continues at coordinate 14,423,043 of NW_019154102.1, forward strand.
ATCCCAATCATATCCCTTTATCTTCTCAACCTCCTTCTCCACTATATTTCTTCTTGATCATTATGCTCTAGTCACTCTGGTATTCTGCCTTTTTTTTTTTTTTAATCCGTCAGGCATCTCTCTGCCTGTTCCGTATTCTAGAACTTTGTCTAGATATCCACAGGCCTCACTTTCTTTTCTCTTTCAAGTCTTCAGTCAAATGTAGTCTTCTCAATGAGGCTGTCCTGATTATCCTCCTTAAAAATTGCCACATCCCTATTTCAATGCTCTCTTACCTTGCTATATTTTTTTCCCATAGCATCTATCACCCACCAATACTATGTAATTTATTTATTATATTTATTATCTTCCCACTCCCTCCCCATTAGAATACAAACTCTATAGGGATTTTTATCTCTTTTATTTATTGAGACAACTCCAGTGCCTAGAAGAGGGCCTGGCACAGAATAAGTGCTTAATAAATATTTGTTGCATGAATGGTTGAGTGGCTCTTCTTCATTTTTTTAGAGGTTTTCTGACATCTGCAGCAAGTATTTTGAAGAATCCCTCAGTGTGTTGTCATCAGACTGACCCTGTTAATAGTGAGTAAGTTCCAATTTCTCTGAATGGCAATATGGTCAGTTCATTTTTGCTAGAGTGACTTCGCTGTTGAATTATGATACTTGAATCATACTTGAATTAACATGTGAAAGACAAGCCTTGATTTTTGTTAGTTTGTTTGTTTGAGCTTATACAGTCTTAGATTTTTTTTGGTAAATTGTTTACTTTCTTTTTTGGAAATTTTTGGATATAAACTAAAGTTGGGAAATACAGTGAACTCTTAGGTACCTATTAAAAGCTTCTGCAGTTAATACATGGCTAGCCTCACTTTGTCAGTACTCCTCCTTGCTCCCTGCCCCTCACCAAGATTATTGTGAAGCAAAAAGCAATGATAAGAAGATAACATATCATTTTATTTGTAAATTATCTGGAAAGTTTTAGATAAAGTTGAATAAGGTTAAAACTCTTAACATTGCAGCTCATGATTTGTTTTAAAATATAGTTAAATCGCTGTTTAAGCAAATCACTCATATTCTGGAGCTTTGCGATATTTGTATCTTTCCATCTGAGATCTGCTGGACCAGTTTTCTGACTTTGATTTGAATGGGACTTCTTCTGTTTCAGCTATCTAGCTCAGTATATTGGACAAAAACCCACAACTTCCTTTTAAGGTTTTTCATATGAATGGCCTTTTATATAAAATGACTGGATACTTTAAAAAGGGAAAGCTGTTTGTTTTTAGGGAGGTAGAATTATGGGTAATATGTAATTTTTCCAAAATTGGACTATATTATTACTGTTAAAAGAAAAAAGCATTTTGTAATTAAGGGTTCCCTGCTTATCTGTGGAATATGAGATGACCAAATCAGTGATGCATGACAAAGGTCAATTTTGTTGTACCAGTGGCTGAAGAAGAGCTGGATAAAATACTTTGTTCAGAGCAAATGAGCTGTGATTTTTATCTGAAAGCTTATTTTTTGAAGCATAAATTCTGTCTTTGCTCTGGGGTTACTTCAAGACATTCTCAAAGCATGTCCAAAGTCAAAGTATTTAATTTGCTGAAAGTTGTTATAGGCCCCTAAAATCTGCAGGTCTTTCTTAGATTGGAGAGCAGAGGTGAAAGTAAGCAATTTGTGTACCTATCACAATGTGTGCATTATTAAAACAAAGTTTTAAAAAATTAAAATTCCTTAAGTAATATATCTCATATGCAATTTTAATCTTATTAGACTTTACATGTGGTCTTAATAATTTTCTAGCTTATCAGTTGTGAAGGTATAATAAAAAATTAGTCATTTGCTGTTACTAAATTATAGTCCATATTAAGGAACATAGTCTGCTTAGAAACATCTGAAAGTTTTAAGTGCTGACTAGGACATTTTTAAATGTTATATTATTTTAAAAAGATTTTCTTGACAGACAAATCAGCATCTCTGCCAGTTTTTGCATCATTATTTTTGGCAGGATAATAAGCTGTAATGCCAGGATTCAGATATATGGTAGTTGGAATTATAGATGATCCAAAAATTCATTCTCAAACTGTGATATATCTCACACCCATAGGAAGTAGGGTGTAGATTACAAATAACTAGGTGTATACATGATTTTAAAGCTACCCAAATAAAGATAAGTGGTTTCTAATAAAGGGATAACTTTTGAACTACTGTTACTTTGATCATGTATTTTAAGTTAATAGAACATTCAAAGCCTTAGCACTTTGTCAGGCTTTGGCAGTACATAATGGTAAATATGTAATAATGCTCTGCATTTCCCAAGGAGAAAGGCATAACTTTAAACAGTTTCTGATGTGTATGTCCTTTGCTAATGAGGGAGCAGCTGAAGTCACAGGAGAGGCGTTAGTTGATGGAGTACAGTTTCTGAGGAGGCAGTTGGTAAGGCCATCTTAAATGGTTATGTGTAAGGATGCTGGGCCGAGTGGGTGAGGAGGGGCTGAAATCTGGTGCTTTTCCTGCTGAATTTATGCCCTTGTGTAGGGATCATGTGCCCAGAGGAGGCACTTTTCTCTTACACAGTTTATACATGACCTGTCCGAGGCTCTGGTGGGTGGAGATGTGCCCCAGAGCTCAGGAGAAGCGATTCCTATTCCATAATGAAAATAAGAGAGCAGAAAGCAAAATCTAAGTAGACATACTTTCAAATATTTATTTTTCTGAGGGCAGGAAGATACTGACTTTCTAGTAAAAAATTTTACATACATACATCTATCATTATGTTTGTAATAAAGTTACCAGATGCACAGAACATGGCTTAACATTTTTAACTTTGTTAAAAAAATTGTTTTCCTATTACTTATGACTAGATATCATTATCTATATACACATTCATTAAGGTTTGAGTGGCCCATAAAGTTTTATGTGGTCTGACTTCTCCCTACCTTTCTGCCATCATTGCCTAGAGTTTATTCCTTTGCTGATTATATTTCAGCCACAGAGAAGTCTTTTGTTCTTCAAAGTTCAAGATCATTTTGGGGGGAGACTTGGTATTCCCTTTGCTTGGGTGTTCTCTTTCCACCCCTGCTTTACCTTTGCATGGTGGGTTTCTTTTTATCCTTTAGATCTTTCGCACCTCACTGTGGCCTTCCCTTCCTGACTTTCAGTCTCTAATAGCCTTGCCAGCACAGTCTTCTCTCTCACATTATCTGTTTTTTTTCCCGGTAGTACCCATTATTATATATTACTGTCATTTATTTATTATCTGCTTCTCCCAGATACTACCTCAAGAGCAAGGACCCTTGTTTGTCTTGTTTCCCAGAAACACATTTCCAATTATGTGTTTACCTGGCACATAATTGGTGCTCAATAATATTGTTGAATAAATTATTAAAGTGGGAAAGACATACTCAAAATATATTTTAAAGTTATTTTTGTCCCCTGGTTTTTATATTGGCAGCATGCTTCTCACTTTTCTATATTTTGGTTCTTTAGTCAGTTTTCTTATGCTGTTTTCTGAACCAGACAGCTTCCTGTGAGGCATACTAAAGTTTTCAAATTTAGGTTAAAAAATAAATTGCTTGTTCCTGGTAAATAGCACCATGCAATGCATGGTTTAATTTAAAATCTTCAGATTTTGACTGTAAGTTTCAAGTGACTGTTGGTTATCTAGATCAGGACTAGTAGTGTAACCTTTAATAACATTGTATGATTTAATACATAGATATAATTTGCAAAAATACTTGATGGCGATATGTTAGTGTTAATAAGAAATATTTAAAAATTTTCTACCAAATGCTGTCATTTGAAGTAGCTATGAAGTAATTGATTTAAATGGTCCCGTTTATTGCAGTGATGTTAAAGTACTCCTCATAGACTGGTACTCAGGCAGCTACTTGTTCAGTCATCCCTGTAATCCAGCATTAAGAAATGGATAGGTATGGTATGGGTCGGTTTAGTGTGATAACAAGAATTTGAGGAGTTCCTGACTGGATGTCCCTTATCAGTGAATTAGGAGGCATGTTCATTTGCTCAGACTAAGAGGACAAATAGCTGGATGGTTGGGTTGAGGAAACAATGTAGAATGGAAAGGAATTGGCTAGGGAAGTGGAGAAAGGTTACTGGATGGAGCTGATGACTGAGATAGATAATGATACATTTCAGTGGTACCAATCTGTTAGTTTGTACAAATAACTGAAATGATAAATTGTTGGGTAACATAATAGGCATTTCTTATTTTTTTCAAGTTCTCTAGCATATGTTTGACAATTGGGGGAAAAACCCCACTATTTGATGGGGTTTTCAGTATTTGTTAGTGTAGTTGATGAGATAACGACAATATGAAGGGAGAAGGTCAAGAGGTCTGTATGATGTTAAGATTTTATATTTCATTGAATTGTAAAAATAGTGATTCTCTGTGGTTGCCAGGGATGCGGGGAGGGGAAACAGGGAGTTATTAGCCAACAGGTATACAATTTCAGTTATGCAAAATGGGTAAGTTGTATTGATTTGCTGTACACATTTTGCCTATAGTTAACAAATACTATGTTGGGGCACCTGTGTGGCTCAGTGGGTTAAAGCCTCTGCCTTCGGCTCAGGTCATGATCTAAATATTTATCTACTCCTGGGATGGAGCCCTGCATCAGGTTCTCTGCTTGGCAGGGAGCCTTTTCCCCCACCTCCCCAGCCTCTTTGCCTACTTGTGATCTCTGTTAAATAAATAAATAAATAAATAAATAAAATCTTAAAACAAACAAACAAAAAACAAGTACTATGTGGTACAGTCAAAAATCTATCAAGGACATAGATCTCGTGTTAAGTGTTCTTACTACAATAAAACTTGTTAAAAATAGGAAAAAGTAATTTTAAGAAGCCTGTGCAAAGTTAAGTAAATTTATTGTAAATCTCTACAGCAACCACTAAAAAAAATTGATAAAAACCACAATACATTAAAATGAAATACTGAAAAAAATATTCAAATAATCCCAGTAAAGGCAAGAAAGAGAAAACACAGAATAGAAAACAGAAGGACAAACAGAAAACAATAAAATGGTAGTCTTAAATCCAAACATCAATATTTATATTAAATATAAATGGTCTAAATACAACAAGTGAAAGATAGCAGTTGTTAGATTCAATAATAATTTTTAAAAAGATTCTGTTATATTCTGTCCACAAGAAACCCATTTTAACTTTAATGCTATAGGAGGTTAAAAGGAAAGGATGGAAAAAGATATACTGTTCAAATACTAGTAAAATATTTGGTGTGGCTATGTTAATATCAGGCAAAGTACACTTCAGAGCAAGGAAAATTACCAAGGATATTACACAATGATAAAGAACCAAGAAGACTTAACAATTCTAAATATTTATCTACTTAAGAACAAAGCTTCAAAAAAATACATGATGCAAAAACTGGTAGAACTGAAAGGAGAAATGAACAAATCCACTTGTAGGTGAAAATTTCAACATTCCTTTCAGTAAGTGATAAAATCAACAAAGATATAGAACAAATGAATAACGTCAACTAACTGGATCTAATTGAAATAGAGAATATAAGACCCAAAAGAATAAAATGTATATTCTTTTTAGGTGCTTATAGAACATATACAAAGAATAGGATCAGCAAATGTTTCGTGTAAAAGGCCAGATAGTAAATATTTAGGCACTGTGAGCTGTATGGTCTCTGTCACAACTATTCAAATCTGCCACTGTAGTGCAAAAGCAGCCTTAGGTAATTCATAAATAAATAAGTTTGGTTATGTCCCAATAATACTTTATTTATGGATGTTGAACTTTGAATTTCATGTAATTTTTCACAGGTCATGAAATGTTCTTTTGATATTTTCATCATTTAAAGTGTAAAAATAATTATTATCTCATTGGACCATACAGAAGTTGTCAGGGACTGAATTTTGGTATAAAAATAGGCCATAGCTTGCTCTCCTCTGGGCAAGATAAACCATATCCTGGGGCATGAAACAAACCTTAAGAAAGTTTTAAAAACTTAAACCATACAAAGTCTGTTCTCTAAAAATGTTGGAATTAAATTCCAAAACAGTATAAAAAGGTGTCTGGAAAATACACAAATATTTGGAAATTAGACAACATAATTCTAAATAACCTGTGGATCAAAGAAGATGAAAGAAGTCTCAAGGTTAAATTACAACAGCTCGAATTGAATTAAAATGAAAATACAGGGGCGCCTGGGTGGCTCAGTTGTTGGGTGCCTGCCTGTGGCTCTGGTCATGATCCTGGCATCCTGGTCCTGGAATCCTGCTTGGTGGGGAGATTGCTTCTCCCTCCCCAGCTCCACCGTGTTTGTGTTCCATATCTTGCTATCTCTCTCTGTCATAAATAAAATCTTAAAAAAAATACAGGCAAACATATAAATACTTGTGGGGTGCAGTAATAGAGGGAAATTTGTAGCATTAGATTTATAGCACTAAAATAGAGGGAAATTTAGAGTACCAAGTGCTTATATTAGAAAATAAGAAAGATCTTAATAATCTAAGCTTTTATCTGTAGGTTTTCTATATAGAAAGTTCATTTTTCTCATTATGCTGTTATATGATTTTCTGATTGACTTGATATTTCTTTTATTTGTGCCCATTCTTAAGATATAGATGCCTCTTCTGACTTTCTATTTTCTTTAATCCAATATGGCTAAATTTTCCTTGACTTTTTTTTTTTTTTAAGATTTAAAATTTAAAAAAATTTCTTAAGTAATCTCTACACCCAGTGTGGGGCTCAGCCCTACAACCCCAAGATCAAGAGTCACATGTTTCACTGACTGAGCCAGAATGTACCCCTTCTTGACTTCTGTTCTGTGGCTAGGTTATCTTCTCTGAGCTAGAGTTTGGTGGTTGGGTAATGCTTTGTGCTTACTTTCTATACTCTTATAGTCGGGAGGGCTAGGGGAATAAGGGTAATTTAGATGGGGGTTGTGTAGTCTTTTCTACAGGAAATGGATTGTGGGGGCACCTGGGTGGTTCAGCTGTTAAGTGTCTGCCTTCAGCTCAGCTAATGATGCCAGGGTCCTGGGATCGAGCCCCACGTCGAGTTCCATACTCAGCAGGAAGCCTGCTTCTCCCACTCCCACTCCCCCTGCTTGTATCCTTCTCTCGCTTTGTCTCTGTCAAATTAAAAAAAAAAAAATCTTAAAACAAAAAAAGAAATGGGTTCTGCTTTTTCTTCAAAACTTTATTAAGTGTCTAAACCAGGGTTCATTTCTTCTAAATGGGGTATACTTTTCCTGTGGGGGATGTCTCAGATTTCTGATGGTTTCCTCTGTTTTGTTGTGTAACCCTGGTGCTTTTTCTTCCACGGAGAAGAAATAGTCCATTCCATTTTACTTTATTTCTACTTCAACATTTATAGTTTATAATAGCTCACTTTCCTTTTAGTTTTCGATTTTGGTATATTCTGATTTACTGTTGCGGACTGTTAGCTATGCTTATGTTTTGAACAGTGGGCCTGAAGTTTCCTCATTTCTTCGCTGGGATATAGGCGCTGTATTTGGAGTTTGTCTGCTCTGAAGATCTTTTCAGTCCCTTTTTCCTGAGCTTCCTACTTATTCCTCAGTCTGCTTTTTTCAGAGAGGGCACAATTTGTGAAAAATCTCATGATTTTTCTGACATTTCTCTTTCCAGATCTTCTTTAGGGTGAAGAAAAGATGATACATATATAGTTTTGTGACAAAATCTGACTGGGTGTAGTGCTGACTTCTTTTTTAGGAAAGAAATTAGAATTGTTCCTTGGGAGGGGCTTTATGACAATTGAATTCTTTTGGGAGCTCTGATTTTGGCAAATAAGGGGTTTTAGAAAGTCAAATGCGTATAGCTCAAATAATTTTTATGCCAAAGTGGCTTATTTTGGACCCCTTCATATGGTTGTTTCTCCTTTCTTGTTTGGTTTCTCTGCCCTTAAAATGTTCTTCAGTTGTTTTTGTTAGATTTTGACAAAGAAAGTCTGTGATTCAGTTTTATTCTTCTTTCTCCCTCATTTTCAGAATCTGTAATGTTGTATAGTCAGCAAAATTAACAAAGATATTTCCATTGAAGACTGTGCAAAATAGATCAAGAAGCAAGTTATGAAAGAATAAATGAGATGCTCATGAATATTTTAGAAATTTTCCAAAATAAAAGCAGTACACTGAAGTAATCTACCAAATTAATAAAGAAAAATTAAAATTTATTGAGGATGAGGTAAAAAAAATCATATTTAAACATGTTTCCTGGGGCGCCTGGGTGGCTCAGTGGGTTAAAGCCTCTGCTTTCGGCTCAGGTCATGATCCCAGGGTCCTGGGATCGAGCCCCGCATCAGGCTCTCTGCTCGGCAGGGAGCCAGCTTCCTCCTCTCTCTCTCTGCCTGCCTCTCTGCCTACTTGTGATCTCTGTCTGTCAAATAAAATAAATAAAATCTTTAAAAAAAACAAAACAAGGGGCGCCTGGGTGTCTCAGTGGGTTAAGCCTCTGCCTTCGGCTCAGGTCGTGATCTCATGGTCCTGGGATCGAACCCCGCATCGGGCTCTCTGCTCAGCAGTGAGCCTGCTTCCTCCTCTCTCTCTCTCTACCTGCCTCTCTGCATACTTGTGGTCTCTGTCTGTCAAATAAATAAATAAAATCTTTAAAAAAACCAAACCAAAACAAAACAAAACATGTTTCCTGAGAATTTGTGTTAAACTTTGTGGAAAACAATGTGATATGTTTCAAAATTCTTTTTTTTTAATTAAAGAGCAGGAGAACACAGGCAGGGGGAGTGGCAGGCAAAGGGGGAGGGATAAACAGGCCCCTCGTTGAACAGGGAGCCTGATGTGGGGCTCCATCCCAGGAGATCATGACCTGAGCAGAAGGCAGTTAGTTGGTTAACCCAGGCATCCCTGTTTCAAAATTCTCAAAAATATTTATTTTCTTTCACATACCATTTTTTTTCCACATACCACTTTAACTCTAGGAATTTGATTTAAGGAAATACTCAGAAATAAGTATTTAGAAATAATGTAAATTTGTCAGTCAATGTTAATAAAACCCTAAAATGAAACTTATCTAAATGCTGATCAACAGCTGAGTATTAAAGTGTCATTGCTTTATACTCAACTGAAGAAAGCAGGACCCTAAGCCATATATGTTATATGGTCCCAGTTTTACAACATATAGTCTTACCTCAGAGATGTTGCAGGTTTGGTTCTAGACCACTGCAATGAAGCAAATCAAATGACTTTTTTGGTTTCCCAGTGCATATAAAAGTTATGTTCACACTATAGTCTAGTTTGTTAAGTGTACAATAACATCATGTATAAAATATATACATACCTTAATTTTAAAATACTTGATTGCTAAAATATGCTAACCATCTTCTGAGCTTTCACTGAGTTGTAATCTTTGGTGGTGGAGCGTCTTTCTTTGATATTGATGGCTGCTGACTGATCAGGGTGGTTTTCGCTGAAGGTTCAGGTGGCTTTGGCAATTTCTTAAAATAAGACAACAATAAAGTTTGCCACATTAGTAGACTCTTGCTTTCATGAATGGTTTCTCTGTACTGGGGGGCGGGGTGCTATTTGATAGCATTTTACCAACAGTAGCATACTTCTTTCAAAATTGGCATCTATCCTTTTATACCCTGCCACTGCCTTATTTATTTTTTTTAAGACTTTATTTACTTGACAGACAGAGATCACAAGTAGGCAGAGAGGCAGACAGAGAGAGAGAGGAGGAAGCAGGCCCCCCACGGAGCAGAGAGCCCAATGCGGGGCTCTATCCCAGGACCCTGGGGTCAGGATGACCTGAGCCGAAGGCAGAGGCTTTAACCCACTGAGCCACCCAGGTGCCCCTGCCACTGCCTTATTAACTGATTTTATGTAATGTCCTAATCCTTGATCATCATTTCAATGGTCTTCATGGCATCTTCACCAGGAGTAGATTCCAACTCAAGAAACCACTTTCTTCATCCATAAGAAACTTTCCTAGTCCATTTAAGTTTCATCATGAGATTCAGTCATAGAAAATTAGTCCCATCTTCAGGCTCTGCATCTAGTTCTTATTCTCTTGCTATTTTCACTGCATCTGGAGTTCCTTCCTCTCTATGTCTTGTATGCCTCAAGGTCTTCCACAAGGGTTGGAATCAACTTCTTCTAAACTCCTGTTCATGTTGACTTCTCCCATAAATCTTGAATGTTCTTAATGGCATCTAGAATGGTGAATTCTTTCCAGAAGTTTTCTTTTTTCTTTTTTAAAGATTTTATTTATTTATTTGACACAGAGATCACAAGTAGGCAGAGAGGAGGCAAAGAGAAAGGGGAAAGCAGGCTCCCTGCTGAGCAGAGAGCCTGATGCAGGTCTCGATCTGAGGACCCTGAGATCATGACCTGAGCTGAAGGCAGAGGCCTAACCCACTGAGCCACCTAGGAGCCCTTTCCAGAAGTTTTCAATTTGCTTTGCTAGATCCATCAGAGGAATCAGGATCTATGGCAGCTTTTGAAAAACATTTTTTCAGTAATAAGACTTGAAAGTTGAAATGACTCATTGATCTTTGGACTGCAGTTTGGATGTTGTACTAGCAGACGTGAAACATAAATCTCATTCTGCATCTCCATCAGAACTCAGGTGCATTGGTAATGAGCAGTAATATTTTCAGAGAAATCTTTTTTTCTGAGCGGTAATTCTCAACAGTGGGCTTAAAATATTCAGTAAACTATGTTGTAAACAAATGTGCTATAATTAAGGCAGGCTTTGTTCTTCCATTTCTAGAGCACAGGCGGAGCAGATTTAGTATAATTCTAGAGGGCTCTAGGATTTTGGGAATGGTTAAGTGGGCATTGACATCAGCTTCAAATCACCAGCTGTATTAGCCTCTAAAAAGAGAGCCTGTCCTGTGAAGCTAGGCATTGGCTTTCCTTCTAGCTATGAGTCCTAGATGGCACCTTCTTTCAGTAGGAGGTTGTTTTGTCTACATCAACAGTCTGTTTTCTTAGTGTAGCCACTTTCATTAATTATCATAGCTAGATCTTCTGGATAACTTGCTGCAGCTTCTACATCAGCATCTGCTGCTTCATTTTACACTTTTATGTTATGGAGATTGCTTCTTTCCTTAAGTGCATGAACCAATTTTCGCTAGCTTCAAACTTTTCTTATGCAGTTTCCTCAAATTTCTGAGTCTTCATAGAATTGATCCTTGATCAGGATTAGGTTTTGGCTTAAGGGAATGTTGTGGCTGATTTAATCTTCCATCCAGACCACTAAAACTTTCTCAATATCAGCAATAAATAAGGCTGTTTATCTTTCTTACCATTCGTGTGATCACTGTCGTAGTACTTTCATTCCCTTCAAGGATTTTTCCTTTGTATTCATAATGTGACTAACTCTTAGGTGCAAGAAGCCTAGATTTTGACCTGTCTCAGTGTTTGACATGCCATCTTTACTTAGCTTAATCATTTCTAGCTTCTGATTTATAGTGAGAAATGTACAACTCCTTGTCTTAGTTGAACACTTTGAGGCCATTCTAGGATTAGTGATTGACTTTTTAATATTAATATTGCTGTGTTCTAGGTAGTAGGGAGATCTAAGGAGAGGGAGAGAGAAACGAATGCCCCATTGGTGGAGCAGTCAGAACTCACAAAACATTTATTAACTTTGTTATCTTTTGTGGGTTCAGTTTGTTGTGCCCCAAGGCAATTACAATAGTAACATCAAATATCACTGATGAAAGATCATCATAACAAATATAATAATAATGAAAGAGTTTGAAATATTGGACAAATTATCAAAATACGATACACAGACATGAAACAAGAAACAACTGTTGTTGGAAAAATGACTTACTCAATGCTGGGTTGCCAGAAACCTTCAGTTTATAAACAAAACAAAACAAAACAAACAAAAAACCCCCTGTAATTTCTATGAAACCCAGTAAAGCAAAGTGCAATAAAATGAGGTATACCTCTATTTACAGAAAAGAAGAGTAAAAAGAAATAGATGTTTCAAATTTTATTCTCCAAAAATTTCATGTATTTTAAAAAACATTCTATAATATATAATTTAAATTCAGGGAAAAAATAAATCAGGTTAAAAGGTATCTAATCTGGGGGCATCTGGCTGGCTCAGTTGGTAGAGCATGTAACTCTTGCTCAGGGTGAGTTCAAGCCCCATGTTGGGCATAGAGTTTACCTAAAAATAAATAAGTAAAAAAAAAGTTATCTAATATGGATAAAATAAAGAAACACTCGAATGCAAATTTAAGAAATATTAAATAAGAGGATAAAAATAAGAGTCTAAAGTGGTAAGATAGTAAAAATATTAAGACAGTAATATAAACTTAGAATAACCGCTAAGTTAAAGATTAAATAACAGAATGATTAAATAGGTTCAAGTGACACACAAAGAATAAAATAGTCTTTGTATTTTTTGTAATACAAAGTATTTTTTGTAATTTGTATCTCTTAAGACTAAGAGATTGAAAAAAATCACACAAATGTGGAGGAGGTAGGTAGATACTCAAATCTAGACATTAACATCCTAAGATGTTAACAGGTTCTGGGTGAGGAAGTTTCACACTTTGAGTGCTTTACTGCAGAATTTTTTTTTAAGTCAGCTCAGTGCCCAATGTGATGCTCAAACTCACAGCCCCGAGATCAAAAGTTGCATGCTGCACTGACTGAGCTAACCAGGTGCCCCTTCATGGCAGATTTTTGAGGGTTAAAGGGCAATATCTATTTAATGGTGTCATTTCTCTCATGCTTTTCATATTTGCAAAAGCAGTAGTTCTCAGATATTTTAAAGGAAATTTGAGTTTGTTTCTTTATTCTGTCTTGTTTTTGGAAGTCCTTAATTATTTTGTAAAGCTCTGTGTATGAAATGTTTTCTGAATCATTGTCATAATCAAGGAATGTTTGTTTATGAAAGCAGAAAGCATTCAAAAAGGTTCAAGTAAAACTCTCTTGGAAAGAGCTGGTATCTTAAAGGGCATTTCATTTCATTCAATTGCTGGCAGCCTCTAGGAAACAGCTCTCTGGAACCAGCTGGCTTGTTGACATTTCTCTGCATGTTTGCTTCTCTCTTCTTATTCATTATAAACTGACTTTCCTGCTCACATATTTACTTGCATATGGCCTTATCAAGACCATTTCAAAGTGATAGCCTAAGACCTATAGCCCACATGACTTCTAGCTCTGCATCCCACAATTAAGTGTCTCATCTTCTAATTCCAAATTCCCAGGAGAGAATAATAAATTGCTCAATCAGTTGTGTTCTGGAGTTGGGTTGGGAGTGAAGGGACAGGGTCAAATGGCACAAGGGATCTTTCCCTTCCAGGGTTATGAGCAGGACAGGTTTTCAAAGAAGAGATTAGTGGCATCTCTTGTATATGGCATGAGTAATTTTATTTTTTATATATAATGTGAATAATTACAGAGTAAAGCAAGGGATCGTCTTTTAGTCTGATAATGCCTTTTACTCTTATGAATTACATGAGCACATCTCTCCTCTTAATAGTGGTAACTTCATTAAGTGACACAAAATGAGAACATGCTGACTTCTAGCTAGTCACCCCTTCAATAATTTTGTGTATTTAAGATTTAATATCTTTTATATAAAATGTTACCAAATGAGGACTTTAATTCTGCCTCTTAAAAATTAAATGATTTATTTGACATTTTAGAATAAAGTAGTCATTTGTTACTTGAGACATTTTTTTGACTTTTTTTAAAAAAAGATTTTATTTATTTATTTGACACAGAGAGAGAAGTCACAGGTAGGCAGAGCAGCAGACAGAGATAGAGGGGGAAGCAGGTTCCCCGCTGAGCAGGGAGCCTGATGCGGGGCTTGATCCCAGGACCCTGAGATCATGACCTGAGCCGAAGGCAGAGGCTTGACCCACTGAGCCACCCAGGTGCCCCGACATTTTTGACATTTTAAAATAAAGTCTATTCATGTTATATAGACATTAAAACTTAATATTTTAGGAAAATCTTACTCTGTGTACATTTCTGGCATCACTTCTTGTATAATTTTAAAATCTGAAATCCTCTTAACATGCAGAATAAATAGATTATGATATACTGAAGGATTAAGCTTTACTGTCTTGTGTCAGATTAATCTCTCATATATAGATCATCATTTGAACTGACAGAAATATGGCTGCAATTTGGCAAAAAAGCTCAATGGATAAATTATTTTATGTAGGATGAATTCTACACTCTTGACTAGTTGTATAATTCTCCAAATTTAAATAGATCTCACAAACATTTTTCTTAGACTTTCATAGAGATTCATGGAAAAGGTGTCTCTGATGGTTTATGTAGTGAAATAGTGCCATTAAATATTCTATTTGGATTTTCCCACTTAATTGAAGTAACTCACTTGGTAAGGATATTTTTAAAAATTTTTACATGGAAGCTGATATTATTTTGAACTTTATCTCATAATACAAGTACAAATTTGCTTTTGAACAAAATAGTTAAGTCTATAAAAACATTGCTCCACTTGTTTTTGGATGAAACTGGTTAAAACTAAATGTACATAGGTGAATATCAAAATGGAGCACAAAAGATAAAGGTAGCTGTTATAGTATGAGGATTATGGTTTGTAATTAATGGACATAAGTTTTAAAAATATTTAAAGGAAATTTAAGTAAAGCATACTTTTTTCCTAACAGGAGATGGTCTGAAAATGATTTTTAAAAATTTATTAAAAAATTTTATTTATTTGACAGAGACAGAGAGCACAAGCACAGGGAGCAGCAGTGGGAGAGTGAGAATCAGGGTCTCTGCTGAGCAGGGAGCTGGATATGGGGCTCGATCGCAGGGCCCAGGGACCATGACCTGAGTTGAAGGTAGACACTTAACTGACTAAGCCACCCAGACACCTCTGAAAATGATTTGTAACTATCCTTTTATGTAAATAGTTGAGTGGTAGAGTAGAAATACTGACTTTAAGTAAAATTGTTTATTTATTTTTTAAAGATTTTTATTTTGGGGGGACAGAGAGAGAGGGAGAGAATGAGCAGGGCGAATGGTAGGCAGGGGGAGAAGCGTGCTCCCTGCCGAGCAAAGAGCTAGATTAAGGACTTGATCCCAGGACCCTGGCATCATGAGCAGAGGTGATGGCAGCCACTTAACCAACTGAGCCACCCAGGCACCCCAAAACTCTTTTAATAAATACTTAAAAAATAAAAGTTTTGGGGCACCTGGGTGACTCAGTCAGTTAAACATCCAACTCTTGATCTCAGCTCAGGTCTTGATTTCAGTGTTGTGAGGTCAGGCCCCGTGTGCATGCCCAGCATGAAGCCCACTTAAAATTAAATAAATAAAATAGCAATAACAATAAAAATAAAAAATAAAAAATGAAAGTTTTAAGGGCACCTGGCTGGCTCAGTTGATAGAGTGTGTGGCTCTTGATCCTTGCGTCATGCGTTCAAGCCCTGCACTGGGCATAGAGCTTACTTACAAGTTTTGAGAAAAGTATATAACTCCTGATAATATTTGTAGTTTATATTAGAATAATTGTGAGAGTGGGGTGCTTGGATGGCTCAGTTGGCTAAGCATCCAACTCTTGATTTTTGGCTCAGGTTATGGTCACAGGGCCGTGAGATCAAGCCCTGTGTCAGGCTCCATGCTAAGCATGGAGCATACTTAAGATTCTCTCTCCTCTCCTCTCTCTGCCCCTCTCCTTTCCCTTTCTAAAAAACAAACACACCAAAACAAAAACAAAAACAAAAAAACATTGTGAGAGAATTAAGGAATACTGCTTGTTTTCTTTGAGAATGGAAGTAGAATATTGAAGTAGATTTTTAGCAGAGCAAAATTAAGTCTGGATTCTTTAATTTTTTAGTTTATTTTTATATTTTATTTTTTAAGTAGGCTACACAGTGAATATGGCACTTGAACTCACAACCCTAAGAACAAGAGTTGTGTGCTGTACAGGTTAAGCCAGCCAGGTGTCCCTTTATTTTTAAAAATATTTTATTGTAAGTATATATAGTTCACATACAATGTTCCATTAGTTTCAGATGTATAACATAGTGATTTGACATTTATATACATTATGAAATGCTCACCTTAAGTGTAGTTACCATCTGTCACCAAAGTTATTACAATAGTAATGGACTATATTCCTTATGATGTACATTTCATCTCTGTGACTTAATTTATAACTGTTTTGCTCATCTTCCCACACCTCTCCCCTCTAATAATCACCAATTTGTTTTCTGTATTTGAGTCTTTTTTTTAAAAAAATATTTTATTTATTTATTTGACAGATCACAAGTAAGCAGAGAGGCGGGTGATGGTGGGGAGGTGGGGAGGAAGCAGGCTTCCTGCTGAGCAGAGAGCCCAATGCAGGGCTTGATCCTAGGACCCTGAGATCATGACCTGAGCCAAAGGCAGAGGCTTAACCCACTGAGCAAATCAGGCGCCCCTGTTTCTGTTTTTTTTTTTAATTGTTTATTCATTTATTTTTTAGATGCCACATATACTGAATCATTTGGTATTTCTCATTCTCCATCTGCCTTCTCTCACTTAGCATAATACCCTCTAGGTCCATTCATGTCACAGAAGGCAAGATTTCTTTCTTTTTTATGGCTGAGTAATACTCCTTCATGTAGAGATCTTAGATATCTTCTTTATTCATTACTCTATCTATGGATACTTAGGTGGCTTCTGTAACTTGGCAATTATAAATTGTGCCCCAGTAAATGTAGGGGTGAATCTTTTTAAATTAATGTTTTTATTTTCCTTAGGTAAATACCCAGAAGTAGAATTACTAGATCATTATGGTATTTCTGTTTTCAATTATTTGAGGAATCCTTACTGTTTTCCATAGTGGCTATAGCAGTTTACATTCTTACCAGTGGGCAGGAGGGCTCTTTTCTCCAACTCCTTGCTAATACTTATTTCTTGTCATTTGATAATAGCCATTCCTACTGGGGTGAGGTGATATCTCATTGTGGTTTTTGATTTATGTTTCCCTGATGATTAATGATGAACATCTTTTTATATGTCTGTTCCATCTGTATGTCTTTGGAAAAATGTTAATTCAAATGATCTCTGCCCATTTTTTAAACTGGGTTGTTTGTTTTTTTTGGTGGTGTTTTCTGAGTTCTTTATATATTTTAGATATTATCTCTTAATTGGATATATCATTTGCAAATCTCTTCTCCCAGTCAGTAGGTTACATTTTCGATTTGTTGGTTTCCTTCACTGTGTAAAAGCTTTTTAGTTGATCTAGTCCTAGTTATTTATTTATCTATTTAGAGTAAGAGAGAGTAAGCGAGGAGGGGGAGAGGGCAGGGAAGGGAGAAAATCCCAAGTAGGTTTCATGCCCAGCATGAAGCCTGACAGATGGCTTGCTCTCATGACCCCGAAACCATGACCTGAGCCAAAATCAAGAGTCAGATGTTTAACTGACTGAGCCATTCAGGTGCCCTTATTTTTGCTTTTAAAAAAAAATTTATTTACTGGGTGCTTGGGTGGCTCAGTTGATTAAGCAGTTGCCTTCAGCCCAGGTCATATACCGGGAGTGCTGTGATTGAGCCCTACGTTGGGCTCCCCCTGCTCATCAGGGAGACTGCTTCTCCTTCTCCCTCTGCCTGTCACTCCCTCTGCTTGCACTCTCTCTCTCTCTGTCAAATGAATAAATAAAGTCTTTAAAAAATTTTATTTACTTTGCTTTTGTTGTCCATGTCTGAGGGGTCAGATCCAAAAACATTGCTGACAAATGTCCATGAGTTTACTGCACACGTTTTTTTCTAGGACTTTTATGGTTTCAGTCTCATATTTAGGTCTTTAATCTATTTTGAGTTTATTTTTGTGTATAGAGGAAGAGCATGGCTGTTTCATTCTTTTGCATGTAAATGTTCAGTTTTCCCACTCCTATTATTAAGGAGATTGTCTTTTCCTCATTGTCTATTTTTGCCTTTGCCTCCTTTGTCATAGATTAATTGACCACATAAATATGGGTTTATTTCTGGGCTGTTTGTTCTCTTCTGTTAGTCTGTTTCTGTTTTTATGCCAGTACCATATTGTTCTGATTACCATAGTATAGTTGTATATATCAAACCATACTATATATATAGTATGGTTTGAAATCTGGGATTATGATATCTCTGACTTTGTTCTTCCTTTTTGAGATTGTTTTTGATATTTGGGATCTTTTGTGGTTCTATACAAATTTCATGATTATTTGCTCTAGTTCTATGAAAAATACTATTGGTATTTTGATATTGATTGCATTGAAAATGCAGATTCATTTGGGTAGTATGGACATTTTAACAATATTATTCTTTTAATCCATGAGCATGGAATATTTTTCCATTTCTTTGTGTCATTTTCAGTTCATTTATCAGTATTTTATATTTTTAGGGTTTTTTTTTCATCATCGTAAGTGTACTCTTAAATCCCATCTCCTATTTCCCCTTTGGTAACCATCTGGTAACCAACCTCTCCTCTGGTAACCATCTGTTTATAGTTAAGGGACTCTTTCTTGATTTGTCTTTTTTTCCTTTGCTCATTTGTTTTGTCCAGGTTTCTATTTAAATTTTAGTTAGTTAACATATAAAGTAATATTGGTTTCAGGAGTAGAATTTAGTGATTCATCACTTACATATAATACCCAGTGCTCATTACAATAAGTGCCCTCCTTATATCCATCACCTATTTAACCCACCCCTCCCACCCACCTCCCTCCATCAACCCTCAATTTATTCTCTATAATTAAGAGTCTGTTGTGGTTTGCTTCCCTCTTTTTCTCCCTTCTCTTATGTTTATCTGTTATCTGTATCTATCTGTTATCTATATTTATCATGACCCTGGCCAAAACTAAGTGGGACGCTCAACTGACTGTGCCACCCAGGCGCCTCTAGTTTGGCTATTTTATTTTATTTTATTTTATTTTTTTTAAAAGATTATTTATTTATTTATTTATTTGACAGACAGAGACCACAAGTAGGCAGAGAGGCAGGCAGAGAGAGAGGAAGGGAAGCAGGCTCCCTGCTGAGCAGAGAACCCGACGCGGGGCTCGATCCCAGGACCCTGGGATCATGACCTGAGCCGAAGGCAGCGGCTCAACCCACTGAGCCACCCAGGCGCCCTAGTTTGGCTATTTTAAATCCTCCAGCAATAAACACAGGGGAGCATATATCCCTTTGGATTAGTGTTTTTGTATTTTGGGGATAAATATTCAGTAGTGTGATTCCTGAATCATAGAGTAGTTCTATTTTTTAACTTCTTGAGGAACTCCATGCTGTTTTCCACAATGGCTGCACCAATTTTCATTCCTGCCAACACTGCATGACCGTTCCTTTTCCTCCACATCCTTGCCAACACTTGTTGTTTCTCTCATTTTTGATTTTAGCCATTCTGACAGACGTGAGGTGATATCTCATTGTGCTTTTGATTTGCATTTCCCTTAAGATGAGTGATGTTGAACATCTTTTCATGTGTCTGCTGGTGTCTGTAGGTCTTCTTTGGAGAAATGTCTGCTTATGTCTTCTGCCCATTTTTAAATTGTATTATTTGTTTTGGGGGTGTTGAGTTGTATCAGTTCTTTAGATATTTTGGATGCTAATCTTTTATTAGATATGTCATTTGCAGATATCTTCTCCTACTCATTAGGTTACCTTTTTGTTTTGTTTGTTTTCTTCACTCTGCAGAAACTTTTTATTTTGATGAAGTCCAAATTGTTTTGTTTTTTATTTCCCTTGTCTCAGGAGACAGATCTTAAAAAGTGTTATAATGACTGATGTCAGAGAGATTACTACCTGTGCTCTTTTCAAGGATTTTTATGGTTACAGGTCTCATATATATGTCCTTAGTCCATTTTGGGTTTATTTTTGTGTATAGTAAAACAAAGTGGTTCAGTTCATTCTTTTTCATGTTGCTGTCCAGTTTTCCCAACACCCATTTATTGAAGAGACTGTCTTTTTCACATTGTATATTCATTCCTCCTTTGTCGATTGACTATGTAATTGGGGGTTTATTTCTGAGTTTGTTTGTTTTTTATTCTATTCCATTGATCTATGTGTCTCTTTTTATGCCAGTACCATACTGTTTTAATTGCTACCACTTTGTAATATGACTTGGAATCTGGAAGTGTGATACATCTAGTTTTTGTTTTTCAAAGTTTCTTTGGCTATTCAGGATCTTTGTGCTTCTATACAAATTTTAGGATTGTTCTAGTTCTGTGAAAAATGTTATTGGTATTTTGGTACTAATTGCATTTAATCTGGAAATACTTTTGGGTAGTATAGCCATTTTAGCAATATCTGTTCTTCTAACCAATGAGTGTGAAATGCTTTCCATTTGTGTGTGTGTGTGTGTGTGTGTGTGTGTCTTCTTCAGTTTCTTTTAGTACTGTTTCATAGTTTTCAGAGAATAGGTCTTTGATCTTGTTAAGATACTGTTTTTGGTCATTGTAAATGGGATTGTTTTCTTAATTCCACTTTCTGCTGCTTCATTTTTAGTACATAGGAATGCAACAGATTTTCGTATGTTGGTTTTTTATCCTGCAACTTTACTGAACTCATTTGTCAGTTCTAGTAGTTTTTTGATGGCGTCTCTAGGGTTTTCTAGAGTCGCATGTCATCTGCAAATAGAGTTTTACTTCTTTACTGAACTGGGATGATTTTGTTTCTTTATGTTGTGTAATCATTGTGACTAGGGCTTCTAGTACTATGTTGAATAAAAGTGATGAAAGTAGACATTCTTATCTTGTTCCTGACTTTAGGGGAAAAGCCCTCAATTTTTCACCATTGAGTATGATGTTGGCCATGGGTTTTTCATATAAGGGCTTTATTCTGTTTTCTTCCATTTGCATAGTGTATCTCTTTCTGTCATTTTGCTTTCAGGTTGTATGTATCTTTAGATCTAGAGTGAGTGTCTTGGGACTTCTGGGTGGCTCAGTCAGAGCTCTTGATCTTAGGCTAAGTCTCAGTCTCAGGGTGGTGAGTTGTTGAGTTCAAGCCCCATATTGGGCTTCACACTGGGCAAGGAGCCTACTTAAAAAAATATAACTACGGTGTGTCTTTTGTAGACAGCATATAGATTGGTCTTTTAAAAATTTTTTATTAATCCATTCAGTCTCTTTATTTATTTTGACTGGAGACCTTAGTCCATTTACATTTAAAATGATTACTGGTGGTTATGAACTTATTGCCATTTTGTTAAATCTGTCCTGGTTCTTTTTGTAGTTCTCTCTTCATTCTTTTTTGCTCTCTTTCCTTATGGTTTGATGGCTTTAGTGTTATGCTTGGCTTTCTTTCTTTATATTTTCTTGTGTCTGTGTTACAAGTTTTTGGTCATGGTTACTGTGATGTTCATATATGACCTCCTGTGTATATAGTAGTCCATTTTAAGTTGATGACTACCTGTGTTTGAACACATCCGAAATGCACATTTTTACTTCCCCTTCCACCTTTTAGGTGTATGATGTCATATTTATATCTTTTTATTTTGCATGTCTCAACTAATTTTTTTCAACTAATTTTTGTAGACATAATTGATTTTACTACCTTTGTCTTTTAAACTTTGTACTGACATTATAAATGATTGCTATGTTTATTATATGTTTGCTTTTACTAGTGAGATACTTTCCCTTTCATAATGTTCTTATTTTTAGCTATGGCCTTTCCTTTTCTGCTTAAAGAAGGGTCTTTAACATTTTTTTATGGTTTAGTGTGAACTTCTTTAACTTTTGTCTAGGTAATGCTATATTGCTCCTTCAATTCTGAATGATAAACTTGCAGGTGGAGTATTCTTGGTTGTAGGTTTTTTTTCCTTTCAGCACCTTGAATATATCATGCCACTCTTCTCTGGATGGAAAAGTTTCTGCTGAGAAATCAGCTGATAACCACATGAGGTATAACTTCTATGTAACTAATTGCTTTTCTCTTACTGCTTTTAGATTCTCCTTTTTTCTTAATTTTTGGCATTATAATTATTATGTGTTTTAGTGTGGACCTTCTTGGTTCATCTTGTTTAGGTCTCTGTGTTTCCTGGATCTAGATGTTTGTTTCCTTCCCCAGGTTAGGGAAGTTTTCATCTGTTATTTCTTCAAATAACTTTTCTACCTCTTTATCTCTTTCTTCTCTTTCTGGGACACCCATAATGTGAATGTTAGTGTGCTTGATGTTGTCCCAGAGGTTGCTTACTCTATCTTCATTTTTAAAATTCTTTTCTCTTTTTGTTGTTTGTCTTGGACGATTTTCACTAGTTTGTCTTCCAGATCATTAATCTGTCCTTATGCATCCTCTGTCTGCTTTTAATTCCCTCCAGTATGTTTTTCATTTCGGTTACTGTATTCTTTAGCTCTTATTTTTTTTTAATATTTTATATCTTTGTTGATGTTCTCACTGAATTCATCCACTCTTCTCTTAAATCTGGTGAGCATCTTTATGAACACTATTTTGAACTCTTTATCAGTAGGTTCATTTTGTCCAGTTCTTTTTCTGGGGTTTGTCCTGTTCTATTTTAAAAACTGTTCTTTTTAAAATATTGTCTAACTCTGTGTGTTTGTTTCTTTTTATTTGGTAGATCAGCTATGTCTCCTGGCCTTGAAAATAGTGACCTTATGTGCAAGATGTCTGGGGGACCCAGTAGGGTAACCCACTGGTTACCAGAACCAGGTGCTTTGTCTCCTGTGTGAGGTGCATGCATCCACCCATTATGACTGAGCCACAAGTTTTATGGGCATTCTGGTGGCAGATCTGGGGGCTGGCTCCCAGACTGGCTGACTGCAATGACTTGGTGTGACTACTGCCAGCACAATGGTGAGTGGGCCTATTCCCTGGCACAGATGGTGAAGAGGCCTGGCTGCTACTGCTGAGGGCATGCTTGTTGGTGGGATTAGCCTCTGGTATAGCTGGCTGACAGTCTCTGCTATAACTGTTGTGGACTTGCTGGCGAGTGGTGCTGGACCCTCTTACTGGGGCAAAAGACATTTTGGAGGGGTACCTGTTGAGGTGGGCCTGTAGGGTCGGGTGGGTTTTTGGGGGGAATGTTGGGGCTGGGAAAGTACTGCTAGCAAGTTAGATAGAGACTGACAGTACTGTCTTCTACCAGTGTTGGGCTAGCTAGGCTGAAGTGGGTCAAAAATAATGGTATGCATCAGCAATTCCATACTGATCCCTGCCCCTCTAGCACATACCCTAAATTTAGTCAAAAATTTCCTTCATGTAGAGTCCAGGTGCTTTTTTTTTTTTTTTTTTTTTTTAAGACTTTATTCATTCATTTGAGAGAGAGAGACAGAGAGAGTACAGCCAGGGGGAGAGGCAGAGGGAGAGGGAAAAGCAGACACCCTGTTGAGCTGGGAGCCTGGCATGGGGCTTGATCCCAGGACCTGGAGATCATGGCCTGAGCCAAAGACAGACACTTAACCATCTGAACCACCCAGGTGCCCCAGTCCAGGTGCTTTTTGAGTGCTTGCCCCTCTGCTGGGTGTTAGAGCAAATGTTATAGTGTACTGGTTCTTTAAGAGTGAAATCTCAGTTCCATAGCCCTCTGGTTCTTCTGGAGTCAGGCTCATTTTCAAAGCTACTTTAGTTAAGCCCTGCTGATTTTCAAAGCTGATTATGTGGGCATGTCCTCCCAGCACAGTTCCCCAGGGTGGGGAACATACCTAATGGGGGGCTTGGTCCTCTTGCTCCTCAGGGACAGTCTCTACACTTTTGATATCCCACTTGCTTATGGGTCACTACACCAGGGTTTTGATTCCCAGCCACATCTCTGGCCCTCCTAACCCCCACCCCCACTTTTTTTTTTTTTTTTAAGATTTTATTTATTTGACAGAGATCACAAGTAAGCAGAGAGGCAGACAGGAAGGGAAGCAGGATCCCTGCTGAGCAGAGAGCCTGATGCGGGGCTCGATCCCAGGACCCTGAGATCATGACCTGAGCCGAAGGCAGAGGCTTTAACCCACTGAGCCACCCAGGCACCTCCTCCTACCCCTCTTGATGTGTTTTTTTCTTTACATCTTTAGCTGTGGAAGAGCTAGTCTGTTAGTCTTTAGGTCATTTTCAGATTGAGTTACACTATATGTAGTTGCAGCCTTGATGTATTCATGGAAGGAGGTGAGTTCAGGATTCTCCTACTTAACCATCTTCCCAAATTCTCCAAAATGTGAGTTTTTTAAAGAATTGTGTTTTAATTCCCACGAATTTTTAAAAAAGCAAACTGATGTTATTTGACTAAGATTATACTTCTAGGTTATTGAAATTTAGAAAAATCTTGGTACTTCTGAAATTTAGCTCTTCTTTGGCATTATTTTAAGGAGATAACCAATCTCAGTGTACTTCTATCAGAGCAGAGCCTTCAAGGTCATATAATAAGGTAAACTTGTATGTTACATACATACATATATATATGTATATTTTATATTTTATGTATACTTATATATAATTAGATATATAATTTGAATTTATATGTGTGTGTGTGTGTGTGTGTGTGTATATATATATATATATTTTTTTTTAAAGTAGGTTTCATGCTGAGCTCATGACCCTGAGATGAAGACCTGAGCTGTGATCAAGAGTTAGACACTTAATTGACTGAGCCACGCAGGTACCCTGTTATATGCATTTTTTTTTTAAGATTTTATTTATTTATTTGACAGACAGAGATCACAAGTAGGCAGAGAGGCAGGCAGAGAGAGAGAGAGGGAGAAGCAGCCTTCCTGCTGAGCAGAGAGCCCGATGCGGGGCTCAATCCCAGGACCCTGGGATCATGACCTGAGCCGAAGGCAGAGGCTTTAACCCACTGAGCCACCCAGGCCCCCCATGTTATATGCATATTTTAAAAATTTTGATAAAATACATATAAACATAAAATTTATCATCTTAGTCAGTTTGAAGTGTACAGTTCAGTAGTGTTAGTATATTCACATTGTTGTCAATAATGCTTCTATAAATATGGGTATATAAATATTTGAATCCCTACTTTATATTCTTTTGGCTATATGCCAGAAGTGAAATTGCTGGATGGCAATTTTATTTTTAATTCTTTGAGGAACCACTGTATGTTTTCCATAGCAGCTGTAGCATTTTATATTACAATCAAGAGTTCACAGGGTTCCAGTTTTCTATATCCTTGCTGACATTTGTTTTTCTTTTTTTCTTTTTTGGTAATAGCCATTCTAATGTGGTTAAGTGGTATCTCATCCCTAGTTTTGATTTGCATTTCCCTAATAATTAATGATGTTGCCTATCTTTATGTGATTACTGGCCATTTATATATTACCTTTGGAGAAATGTCTCTTCAAGTTCTTTGCCCATTTTTAATAGGGCTATTTGTTTTTGTGGTTGTTGTAGGAGTTCTTACCAGATACATGATTTGTAAATATTTTCTCCAATCCTGTAGGTTACTTTCTCACTCTGTTGATAGTATCTTTTGAGTCACAGAGTTTTAAATACTGATATTGTTCAATTTAATCTATTTCTACTTTTGTTGTCTGTACTTTTGGTGTCATATCCAAGAAATCACTGCCAAATCCAATGTAATGAACTTTGTCCCCATATTTCCTTCTAAGAGTTTTATTATATAAATTAAGTCTTAATGTTCAGGTCTTCAATCCATTTTGAGTAAAATTTTTTTTCTGGTGCAAGATAAGGTTCAACCTCATTCATTGGCATGTGGATATCCCATTTTCCCAGCCCATTTGTTGAAAAGATTGTTCTTTTTCCCATTGAATGGTCATAGTACTCTTGTTGAAAATCAAAATCATTTGATTACATATGTGAGGGTTTATTTGTGGGCTTACCATTCTATTCCATTGGTCTGTGTGTCTGTTTTTATATACTTTAAAAAATACAATTAATAAAGTTTTAGAATATGGTATTACTTGTAAATTTGATAATTCTTACTTTTACTATTGTATAGATATTCAGAAAAAAAGTATAATATTAGTTAGGGTTATTTGGCTTTTTAATGAACCCAAACCATTAAGAGATAGGTATTATAAACAGTTTATTCCAGTAAAAGGCACAGTGTCAGAGCTAATATGAGTTAATATGGAAATTATTTGAGATCTGAGAATTTTGAAGAATAGAAAATCTTATAGATCCATTCCTGAGTGAGAAACTGAACCTCTCAGTGCACAGGTGCTACCTGGTTGTCCTTGTCTGCGCCACTATTTTCACTTTAGAGCTGTGGTGGTAGCAGATCAGGAAGATTAACTTATTGGAATAATTAATTAGTAAACATCCTCGGGTTCACAGCATTGGGAAAACACAACATTTATAGATGGATGTTGTCAAGGATCTCTTGTATAATATATTCTTTTACTGTCTAGACTTGGTTTTATATATATTTTTAATTTTTCCAGAGGCATGTGAAAGCGGGGGGGAATGGGCAATTTATCTAAGAATTAAAATTGTTTAGTTTTCATTTAGGTAACTGGGAAACTTAACATCATTATAATTATGTAGGACAAAATAGTTGTATTTATATGTATATTTTATCTTAATGTCTCATTTAAATTTTCACTTTTTTTGCATTGACTATATCTATTTAGCATAGACTATATCTACTCAAATAGGACCTAGAAATAAAACTGAACTTTTCTACCAGTCTCTCACATCGTTGTAGAAGACAGTGGTGAAATGAATAAAAGGATATGGTAGATCAGGAAATGTGGTTTATATTTTTGGTTAATGACTATTTATTAGAAAATCTGGAGAAAATGTTTGCAACTGTGAAAGAACTGTATCTTTCTCAATACAATTTTTTCTTTAAAAACATTAGTTAACTTTTGATTATTGTGATAAAGAAGGATGGGGATAATAAAACGAAAATTTGCTGGTAACTCTACATCTCTTTTTAGTATGGCTCACATACCATGTATTACTAAATCTTTTCCAGAGCAATAGCAAACTGAAAAATCTAATTTGAGTTTTACTTCCTTTCATCGTCATACCGTCTGGTAGAAGTACAGATGAATAGGAAGCAGGGAGAAAAACCTGAAGTATAAAAGCCTTCAATCTAACTTTTAACTATAACTTTTAAGTACATAATTTACTTCATGTATGACATTTGAAAAAGACGCTGATTATTATAGACATTTACTGTTGTAAAATATATGCTATCTGTTAATGAATTGGTGTCAAAAACTGTGAAGGGTTTAAGATTTTTACCCTCTTTGTAAGCTAAGAAGTTAACAAGCAACAGTTTCTTGCTGGTAGAAGACATGAGACTCCAGAGTCAGAAACAAAAGACAGTTTATTATTCATAGTAATAGTAGCTGGAGTATCTGCCTTTGGTGGGGGCATTGTTTCCAAAGCCCATTCCCATGCGGTGATATAAAGAGGGTCAGATGATACCTGCACACTCAGTGGATAGGATCACTGAGCTTGGGAACTTTAAATCTTTTCAAATGGATGGGGAGCCTGGTTGGCTTGGTCAGTGGAGCATGTCACTCTTGATCTTAGGGGCCCAAGTTTGGGCGTAACTACTTAGCAATAAAATTTTTACCAAAAAAGAAAATAAAACTTTTCCACTGGGCAGTAAGCATGCCTGACCTATGCTCCAGGGATGGTATCAGGCCCCAAGGGACATTCTTTCCCTCATAGCAATAATTCAACAGACCCATAGACAGTTGTCTCCCAATAATGGGAAATTTTTGCTTAATAAATATCTTATTCATTATGCAAATTAATAATGTAAACAAGATCACAAGAAATGTTTAAAATACTTGGAGAACCAGATTTAAATATTTTACTTTTTAAGCACTACTGTACAATTTAAGAAACTTTGAAAATTTTACATTATTGAAAATAAATTAAGGACTTTTACTTAGGATCACTGCTGTTATGCTACATGTTTTTGAAACGAATAAAAGCTCACTTTGAGAATATTCTGAATTTAAAACTCTTAACTAATTCATACTATCTTTTTTCTTTTTAATCTGTACAGGGAGATTCTAATCTGTATTAGGCCATGAAAAAGTTTAGATGTGAAAAATAAAGGTGTTGTTTTTTAAGTAAAAATAAAGTTTTTTTATTGTTTACACCAAACCAAAGTGAACCATTCTGAGAGAACCACCATCTCCGGTTTCCTGAAAGCAAACAAACAAAAAAATTAAATTAAAATCATGTTTAAGTAGAGTACAAATAATTAAAATCATGTTTGAGTACAAATAATTGACTTAATATTTATATCTTTAATATTTTAAATATCAGAAAACATTAAAACAAAAAAATGCACTAAATATATGTACATAAGAGAATTATGTATTTTTCTTACTGTTAAAATATTGATACAGTGTGAATAAAAGTCAGTAAAGAGAAGTAACATATGAAGCATAAAAGGCAAAGAAGGAAGGACAGGATATTAGTTGAGATTTCGAAGCATGTGAAGGCTCCTGCAGTGAAAAGTTGCAAACTAGGGGTCGTCATTTGTAATTCTACCTATTACCAATTTGATTTTACAATACTGTCTGTTTTCAAAAGTCCATATAGAACGTGTTTCTTCATTTTGGTATTTTATTGAGTATTTGATAGTGGTTCTTGAGTTAATGTTTCATAGAAAAGATTAGGTTTTTCTAAGCTCTTCATTAAATTTTATGAAGCTGCAAAGAGATGCAAAGACTTCATCTATTTCCGTTTTTTAACTTTCTTTCACTCCCTCCCCCAATCCCATTAAGTATATAAACAAAGAATTTTATGGTAGGATTCTGAAATTGGAGGATGTTTAAACATAACACCAAAGATGAATGATATTATTTGGAAAACAGTACAGTGAGGACATTTTTGAAAGTTTGGAGAAAACCTACTTAGACTTGAAAGGTAAATGAGAGGGGGGATCTTTGGGTGGCTCAGTTGTTAAGTGTCTGCCTTTGGTTTAGGTCATAATCCCAGGGTCCTGGGATCGAGGCCCACATCGGGCTCCCTGGTCAGCGGGAGGCTTGTGTTCCCTCTCTCTCTGTCCTTCTCTGCCAAATAAATAAGTAAAATCTTAAAAAAAAAAAAAAAAAGAAAGAACAAAAGAAAGAAAGGTAAAGGGGAACAGTAAAGAGAGTAGGAATGGTGGTTTGTACTTTAACATGTCATAATTGGAGACATTTCTTTTATGTAAAAAATTTAAAGTTTTTCCTTAATTATATTTGAAATTTCTTTTTAGTAAGAGAAGCCTTTCAGAAATTTGTCATTTCTAGAAGAAAACATGTATGGGATTGGCAAGTAAGAGGAACATGTATGTATGCATGTGCCTATGGATCCTGATGTACACAAAATTAAAAAAAAAAAAAAAAAACAAAAAAAAACCCAACCTGGAAAAACAGGTAACAAGAAGAATGAGTAATTTAACATTGCCTGAGGCATGTGTGTGTGTGCTGGCAAGTTCAGGGGTTTTAGGTAGCTTTGAATTTTAAAACAAAAAACACTGAAAGCACCAGCATTTTAAAAAAACAAGTTCCAATTCTTGGCTTATAAGCTACTATATAAAAAATCTCTCGTGTACATCATTAGAATGGTCATCAAGAAACCTGGATTTAGCTTTTGGTCTTATTCACTAACTGGCAGAGATCCTATGTAAATTATTTTATTTTTCTAATATCTGGTTATAATTGTTGTTGGAAGGCCAGATTTTGCATACTCGAAGTATCTGGTTCAGCCATCTTCTTGATGTATATATAGTTAAGAATTACATTTTAAAAAGTAGGAATCTCAGAATTAACTTCTCAAGAATCTCCCAGGACTCAAAAAAAAAAAAAAGTCTTTGAAGAGTTTCCTTAAAAATTCAGCTTATTTTTAAAAGTCTTACTTCAGGGCATTTCCAGAATTTCCATGATAAATGTGTTTCGTGCTACGTAACATTGACTTGTACCTTATTGAACTTAGAAGAATATTTTGATGATTAATGAAATAATGTATTTTGCATATTCATTTATTATTTAAAATAAAATATATTAATTAAATAGAATTTGGAACACAGAAAAGTAGGAAAATTTACCCATATTCTCACCAGTCATATAAAACTGTTTACCGAGTATTTGTTTCCAGTCTTTTTTTCCCACGTTTTATTTTTTTAAATATAGTTGAAATCATATTACATACATAATTCTATATATTTTAGAGGGTTTTGCCTCACTTTGCACACTTTTTTCAATGCTTCCACAGTCTTTGTTTTTAATGGCTAAATTTTGTTCCATTAAATACTAGAGCTTTATTTAACTATTCCTTAATTTTTGGTTATATTTATATGGTTCCTAATTTCCTCTTTTTAAAATAAGAACTCAGTGATAGACATTCCTTTTTTTTGTGACAGACATTATTAGACATGAAATTTTTTCCGTGTTCAGGATTATTTTCTTGGTATAGAGTTGCAGAAATAGAATTACTGGTGCAAAGCTTAGGAGATTTTAGGCCTCTGGATAAACACTGTAGAACTGGTAGTTTTGCTTTGTTTCTTTCCTGGTTTGGGAGGAGGTTATTTTCTTTGGTAATAGGAAGTAGGGTTTCAGTGGAGATGATCTTCATCTTATTATGTGCTGAGATTGTGCTTACCTTTGACTGAATGTTTACATGTTAATTCCTGTAATAATTTACTGCAACAAAAGGGTTTTTCCCAGACCCTCATTTGATTTCCACATACAGTTATGTGCATTTTTCTAAGCCACACCCTATTGCTGTTACCTAATGTTGGGAGATTGCAGGTCACTCTCTTTTAAATGTACATAGACTTCCCTAAGACAAATTCTGTAGACAAAACAACTTGTTCTGTAGACAAGTTAAGCTTTGCTTTGCTACAGACCGGATTTTGACCTGTTCCTCACTTAATACAAGTATCTTTTTTTTTTTTAAATACTAAGTGATCATCTTATTTGTTATTTTATTATTTTATATTGTTATTATTTTATATTGTTTCCCTTCATGGTCTCATTCAGCATTTCTGGTTTGGTTCACCAGTAATTAAATCCCAGAAGTACACTATTTTAGAGATAGAAGCAAGTTTCCTAATTTGCAGTCCTTTCATTTTATAGATGAGGAAACCAAGGCTTATACAGTTTAAGTGTTTTATCCAAAGTTAC
The DNA here is from genome assembly GCF_002288905.1 of Enhydra lutris kenyoni. NCBI lineage: Eukaryota > Metazoa > Chordata > Mammalia > Carnivora > Mustelidae > Enhydra > Enhydra lutris. Next base: position 14,454,037 of record NW_019154102.1, read on the forward strand.
TCATTCAGTGGCAGAACTGGGGTTAGAATTTAGTCATTTCTCTATGAAGTGCTTTTTTCCACAGTAACAGGGAACATGCTACTTTATGATTAACTCCTATGATTGCCTTTACTTGATATTTAAGGCTCTTGTTTACAGGCTTGCCAGTAGCCCATCCCTGTGTGAGAGGAGATGTTTTATTTTCTTACTTTTTTTAAGAGTTATTTATTTTAGAGAGCGAGAACACATGTGTGTTGTGGAGGAGCAGACAGAGGAGAGGATCTTTGAGCAGACTTCCTACTGAACATGGGCCCCCCACCCCTGCCTCCATGCAGGGCTCCATCCCGCTACCCATGAGATCATGACCTGAGCTGAAACCAAGTCAGTGGCTTAAACTGACTGAGCCATCCAGGTGCCCCCAGGAGATGCTTTCTTGTTCAGTCAAGTTTCCAGTTACTCAAGTTTCACTGTTGACTTTAACTCTGGTTCTTGCATATTTGGTATCATACTGGGATTTTCTTTTAATCAGTATTCCAGAGTTTTGGTGCTTGATGCTTTTTCTAGAAAACGAAATCTTAAATTGACAATTTAGCAGTTGCCAAAGGTTGGCTTGAGACTTCTGATATTTATGAAAGACAGGCTAATAAATAGGCTAACTATCTAATTTTCCAACCTGCTCTGTTAAGTAAACCAGTAGTAAATAAACTTGTCCTTTCACCTTTCCACAGAACTGCCTTCAGTGAATTGTGATTCAGTGTAATTTGTTTTTATAGAAGGCTTATAATGAAAATATCTATGTGAATAGGGCTTCTTTTTCAAAACTCTACTTGAAGACATGTTTATTTTCTAACACAGGCATTCTTTAGTGTGGACCCAGTGCTGGAAAAACATTTCCATCCAGTTGAATTTACTATTTGCATACTTTAAACTATTAAGTCAGTAAAGACAATAGTAATGAATGGTGTTTTGGAGTTTATAAAATGTTTCCACATTACCTAATTTGACATAGCAGTCTTGGGATGCTACTAAATATAACTATTCCCATTTTACAGTTTTGGAAATAGGTATAAAGAGGTTGTAGCTCTGAGGAAGTAGTGGAACAAAACTGGAACTGAGATAGTTTGCCCATTGATACTGCATTCTTTCTTTTTAAAAAAAATTTTATTTAAGTTCAATTGAGTTAGCACATAGTATAGTATTTTTTTCAGGGGTAGAATTTAATGATTCATCAGTTGCATATAACACTCAATGCTCATTACATCAAACACCCTCCTTAATGCCCATCACCCAATTACCCTATTGCCCGCCCCCCCGCATCCCCTCCAGGGACACTCAGTTTGTTTTGTATTCTTTCTATTATACCATGGTACCTCTCAAAGTAAACCTATTTCCCTTTTTTGCTTTAGCCTTCCCAAATTCAGAGCTAAACTCTGTTTTAATTTGTATGTAACACCCCAGATATTCAACAACACCTCTTACTTTACAAGTTTTAATTGATTTTTGCTTTATGTAATTGTATTTTCGGTATTGTATATAAAATAATTTCGTGAATTCTGCCCCAAATCTTTCAGAAAGTAGAGAGGTCATAAATACTAAGATAAATTGGTTTATATCTATGAAGAATGATCACTGTATTATGGCTGTGTTGGTACTTCTGTTTTCTCTCTAATGGTTTATCTAAATCTCTGCTTTAGGCAATATGTTGATACACTTAAAAACATTTTTAAAAAATTTTTCTTTGGATGAAAGATGTAAGTATGAGACTAGCACTTACCATATCTCAACAAATATTTGAAGATGTTATCCATCAAGTAGATTAATAAGCTTTATGATAGTAGTATCAATGAACAGAAAACTTGCTATTTTTATCGCACTTTTAGAAATTGCATACTTAAACTTCAGTTATAGAAGATGCTCTTTACTAAAGTGGGTAATTGTCAATATGTAAATATATTGGTATATATGTGTAAATATGTATGTATATATACACATATGTATGTATATTATATGTAAATATATGCATATATTACATATAAATAAAAATGTAAGTATCTGAATATATGTATGCATGTATATACATTTATATTACACGTAAATGTATATGTAAATGTGTGTGGTATATATATCCCCAGTATTTACATTTTGACAATATAGAGACACACAAATACACTTTCTGTTCTACTCTCTTCTGGCTGGAATCAACCTTTCTGGATGATAGAAGGGCCAAAAGAGCAACATAAACAGCAGATTGGTGTATCTGTCATAATTCCACATTAAAAGAATGAGTTTCTGGCATTTCTAAGTCCAAGATTTTTTCCAGACAGTATGCCAATGAGTAGTACAGGCCAGACAGTATAGGTATATGACTATATGATTTAGTACCTATTTGTCTATGACTGAAGTTCGTGTTGGGAACAAGAGATATGCTCCATACCTAGAAGTGTATTCCAACATGCAAGCCCAAGTTGACCTCTTTCAAATTTGTCTTAAACTTTAATGGAGAACTCAAATTCTTTTCATCAGCTTTTGTCAGTACACATCCTTCCCAAAATCTTCCCAGGAGCCAGCTAGACCTCTAGTGGTTTCTTTCTTTATTTTTTTTTTAATTGTGGTGAAATGTGCATTATAAAATTTGTCATTTTAACCATTCAAGAATTTTCAAATTTTTCTTCACTGTGGTTGACTCTTAACTGTATCTCAGCTAAGATCTGTTTAAATGTGTTTCTTAAAATAGTTCTGGAGAAAGTGGGTAAGAATCTTCTTAAAGTGTACTATATCTATCAAAGGACAGTCTACTAAATTGCAGGGCATCTGAGGTTAGTAAGATAACTGTGAAGATGATCTATAAACTTTAAAAGTAAGGAGGAGTTAAGCAGTTGTGGAATTGCCTTCTTTTTGTTTTCAGGAAGACTAATTGTTCTTCAGATGGTAGTTACTTCAAGTTAAGACATGGAACATAATTCCCTTTTTCACAAAAGGTTTTTCACAAAAGAGAATGTGAATAAGGAAATCTGAAGAACAAACTTTTTCTTAAAAAGTTGTAAATAGGCACTAATACATACTACTTGAGAAAAATGTAGCTACTGTAGTAACAAAGGTTTTGACAGCTAGCTGATTCAAAGCATCAGAAAACTTTACACCCTGGATCTCTCTATATATTACCCAGCAGATTCTATCCAAAGAATTTTCTTAGAATTGAAGTACATATTCTGATGAGGCCTAAAACTAAGTTATGGTTAAAATAAGTAAGGATTAAATATAGTGCCACTCCTTACTTTAACCAGAAAATAGCTTTAGGCCTAAGCAGAATATGAACTTTAAGTGTTTGGGTAAAAGACCTCTGGGGACTGATGAAGATAGATAATCTATAATAATATTGGTGTAATATATGTTATTTTTTTAAAAGATGTATTTATTTTAGAGTACATAAGCAGGGGGAGAGGGAAAGAGAGAGGGAGGAAATCTCAAGCAGACTCCCTGCTGAACACAGATCCTGACTCAGGGCTTGATCTCACCATCACGAGATCATGACCTGAGCCAAAATCAAGAGTTGGCCATTTAACTGACTGAACCAGGCATATTAGGTAACAGAGAGTCTTACATACCATAATAAATAGCTTAGACTTTATCATATGGCGTTTTAGTCAGGGGAATGATAGGTAGATCACTCTCACAGCTTTGTGGAGGCGAGATTTGAGGTAGTTGTGGCAGTGGGGGGAGGGATAGACTAAAGATGAGGATATTAATTAGATAGTAGTATTCCAGGTGGAGATGATTAAAACCTGAATTATAGGGATGCCTGGGTGGCTCACTCGGTTGAGCTGCTGCCTTTGGCTTGGGTCATGATCCTGGGGTCCTGGGATTGAGTCCCACATCAGGCTCGTTGCTCAGTGGGGAGCCTGCTTCTTTATCTGCCTCTTCCTGCCACTCAACCTGCTTATGCTCGCTCGCGCTCTCTCTTTCTCGCTCGCTCTCTGACAAATAAATAAATAAATAAAATTAAATTAAAAAAAACAACCTGAATTATAGTGGGGCTAGACTCTAGAAGTATTTAGGAGCAATAATCAATAAAACTTGATGATTAGTTTTAATAGTTGTGAATGGGTTATAGGGAATCAAGAGTGACAAATACCATATAAGAGGAGTAGATTTGGGTCTGGAGGGTAAAACAATAAGTTTGGTTTTGGATATGTTATGTTTCAGATATGTTAAAGTAACCATAGATGAAATCACTCATGCTAAGCTCAACATCAGCAAGGCAGAACTTAACTAAGTTTCTACATGTGGCCCTCCCAGAAAAAGAAGGTGTATGTCAACTAGTTAGTGCTTGTCTACTTAGCACAAATTATCTAACCCTGCTTGAAAACTTCCCTTTGCTAATCCAATTAGCAAATGCCCAGTATAACTTCCTTGTTCCTGCTCACTTAGTGCTGTAAATATCTCTTGCCTTGGGGCACCTGGGTGGCTCAGTCAGTTCTACTCAGTTTCAGCTCAGGCTGTGATCTCATGGGTCCTGGGATTGAGACCCAAGCCAGGCTCCACACTCACAGGAGAGTATGTTTGAACATTCCCTCCCTCTGCCTCTCTTTCTACTCATACTCTTTCTCTCTGAAATAAATAAATTAAAAAAAAAATCTCTTCCCTTTACAGTTTTTTGGATTTCCTTTCCTTTTTGTTTGTTTTTTTAATTATTTATTTATTTATTCATTTATTTATTTATTCAGAGAAGGAGAGGCAGAGGGAGAAGCAGGCTCCCTGTGGAGCAAGGGGTCAATGAGGGTCAATCTCAGGACCCTGAGATCAGGACCTGAGTGGAAGGCAGACGCTTAACCGACTGAGCACCCAGGTGCTCCTGGACTTCCTTTCTAACTACCAGACTGGATGCTGCCTGATCCATGAATCGTTTGAATAAAAGCTTCCGATGTTAGTAAATTGTCTGTGGAAAATTTTCGTTTAACAGATATTATCTAGTCAAAGAGATATTTATTTGTTCATTTGTATTTAACAGTATTTACAGAATTCCATACCTGCTGCTAATAAGATGGTGAGCAAAAGGGACACAAATATTGCCTTTAAGAACCTTAAGGCGTAGTGGGAGAAACAGTTAACCAGAAGGTGTAATAAAAAGTGACATTTATTGTGGTAGAAGCACAGGATGCTATGGTACTTCACAGAGGGGACAGTTAACAGTATGGCAATACCTCCGCAGGAACAGGATATATCAGTCTGAAACTCGGGGTTTTAGCAATTATGTCTCTCTGCTACTGATTCCTGAGAGTTGATAAAAACGTCAAGGGATAATATTATAGAACTGTTAAAGAAGAAAAGGCTAAAGGCAAGTAAAAAGCCATAGAAGGAGACAGAAATGAAATAGCAAGGTAAAAGAACTGAGTGTAATGGAAGCTGAATGTTTCAAGATGAAGAGCACAGTCCGCAGTGTTAGTATAGAAAGTGCTGATGAGCTAAATAGTAATAATTGGTTTGGCAATTTGGAGGTCATTGGTGACTAAGTGGAAGCAGTTTCAGGTAAGTGATATTTAGTTAGAAGAGAAAATGTTAGTATCTTTAAGGGCTAAGATTTTTTGCATAAAGCTAATGAGATGCAAGACAAAACACAAAACAATGAAATAAACTTCTTTTATCTTAATTTTAATTGGAAATAACTGTTACATATTTTTAAAAAAAGTTTTATTTGTATTCACTGAAAAAGCCTAAAAGCTATAAAATCCTAGAGGAAATAAAAATGGAGAAATAGTAGGTTCTACATTTAAAGCAGGGAATGTATGAGTCTGGGACATCTTGCATCATAAAAGTAAAGCAGCTGCCAAAGACTAATTGATCCATAGCAAAAGGACAAAGGAGCCAAGATGAAGGGAGACAATTGGCACATCAAAACTGGTAATGACTACAGGGGATTCAAACATATCAAGCACCTAAAAATCCATGCGTTCTTAGATTTTAATCTCTCTCTTTCTCTCTTTTATTGGGTATGTGGAGGTTGTTGGGCCGTCAACTCATTACTCTAAACCTGGGGTCAGAAAAACTATGGCCTGTGGCCCAGGGCTCCAATCTAGTCCACTCATTATTGTAAGGCTGTGAGCCGAGAAGAGTTTCATAATGAATCAGTTACCATAGTAATCCACTCTAAACTTATGTAAACTGTAAATTATGAGGTCTTCTCTGACTTACACCTAACCTTTTTGAAATTGGTATAATAGTCTTCAAAATGAACTTAGATATGTTCATGGCAGAATATGGAGAGGGACTCCACATGCATTACTTATAAAAATTATACATAAAAATAATAAATAAAAATGAATTGGATACCCTTATCATTATTATAAACCTTTTATTTTTAAACTTTTAATTTTGGCGAAATCTTGGCATTTGCAACTATGTGGATGGAGCTAAAGTGTATTATGCTAAGTGAAATAAGTCAGAGAAAGACAAATACCATATGATCTCACTCATATGTGAAATTTAAGGCAGAAAACAGATGAACATAAGGGAAGGGGGAAAAGAGAAAAAGGATAGAGGGAAACAAGCCATAAGAAACTCTTAATGATAGAGAACAATCTGAGGGTTGATGGAGGGAGGTGGTGCGGGGCGGGGATGGGCTAGAAGGGTGATGGGGGATTAAAGAAGGCACTTGTTGTGAAGAGCACTGAGTGTTCTATGTAAGTGATAAATCACTGAATTCTACTCCAGAAACCAGTATTGCACTGTATGTTAACTAAGTAAAATTTAAATAAAAAATAAACTTAATTTTGGATAGTTTCAAACATGATAGAGAAAATGGTATATGTAAACTGCTATTTTACCCATCACCCACCTTCATCAATTATCAACTCATGGTAACTTTAATTCATGTATATCCCTCCTCCTTTCTCCTCACTGGATTATTATGTAGCAAATTCCACATCTAATTTCATTTGCACATATTCCATTTTGTACTGTTTTATTTTACAGAAATAACTTTTAATATATAACTTGAAATACTGAAAACCTGAATAGTTATTTAGAAAAATGTTTTCCAGTTAATGTATACCAGTAGGCATCTTTTTCTGAGTTCAAAATAATCATGTATACTATGCTTTTCTTTTGGAATTAATTGTCTAATGATAAACGTTAAGAGGAAGTGTTTTACCTGTTCTATGCAGTCTTCTTTCTTTTCTCCTTTAAAAATAAAATATCACAACATTAATTATCTTAAATCTAATAAGGGCCTGTAATGAAAATTGTTAACAGAACCTTTTACAATAGCCCTAGTAGAAAGAGAAATATTTTAAAATAATCCTAATTTAAACCAGATTGAAATACTGAAAACTCAAGAGATAGCAACAGCCAAAATACAAAAAGTATGAAAGTATTCCAGTAATTGTCTTACATACATTTAGGGCTAATATCTTAACTGAAGTCAAATGAGTAGACTATGTCTATGTTTTTCCTTCTGTTCTTAAAATGATACCTTAAAACCTGCATGGCAAGTAAGTTTCATCTAAGTGTCAATTCTAGTTGATAAGTGGTGGTTATCTAGAGAATTGTGTTGAGAACCTTTATAAGGTCTTTTTTTTTTTTTTCCCCTCTCAGTGGGAAAGAATACGGTATTTGTGGGTTATTTGCTCTCGTAACAACAATATACCTGCTGGCCCTGGTTTAGAATATCAAATGATGCTTTTAAAAGAGAAATCTTTGCTTAAATTTATATGCCATTAGGCTGAGAGAAAAGCTATGTGATAGTGCTACAATTTAATTTCTTTTTATTGATACATATTAGATAGACATTAATTTACATATTCTCATCCTTGAAACAAGTAATTGTGCATAATTGGCAGGTATTTATAAGTACCAGTTATGTGTTTCTCTTATAGCTCTTAGTGCATGCATGCATCTACCACTCATTTGGCAGTATGCTTATGTTAACTTATTATTTACTTTATTTATTTATTTAGTCTACCTTCCCAGTAAATTATGTTTTCTAAAGCTTATCAGCAGCATTTTATTGTATTCCTCCCTATAGTCTTAGCACCAAGAAATGCTTTGATGACAGTTGTATTTCTATAAAAATACACATTACTGTCTGTCATTAACTCAGAATTACTTGCTATTTTGGGATATTTTTGTATAGACCGGGATGTTTTGTTTAGTTATATAGTTCAGAAATTGTGTAACACTTCTAATATGATATTTCCATATCATGCTGTGAAATCTGGATTGTAATGCTTTCATAGGACATCTGAATTTTTTTTTAAGTTTTTTTTTTTTTTTTATTCATTTGACAGTGAGTGAGAGATCACAAGTAGGCAGGCAGAAAGAGAGGGGGAAGCAGGCAGAGAGCCCGATGTGGGGCTCTATCCCAGGACCCTGAGTTCATGACCTGAGCCGAAGGCAGAGGCCCAATCCACTGAGCCACGCAGGCATCCCTGAATTTTTTTAGAACAGTAGATGGCTCTTGCCTTTAAGTAGATAAAAATATAAATCCTACAGTGAGATCATTACTCTCTTGAAGATCTTTAGGAATGTAAAAGTTAAGTCTCTTTCACAAAGTTGTTCAACATTCTCTCTTCTCAGTAGTCAATAAATTATTCTTATGACTAAACAAAACTAAAGACAAAAAAACAACAAAAAAAACCCCTACCCTGCTTTAATTTTTTATTTTTAAAAAAATCTTCCTTGGACTTTAAAAACAGACCAGGGTACTTTCTGCAGTTTTAAATAGAAATTGTTATGTCTGTAATCTTGACATTTTTTGAGCTAAAAAACTTTATAAAACTTTTAAAAATAGACACCAAGTTTCACGGTATTAGTCATGATCAATCTTCCTTGAATCCATGCCAATTTTTTTACGTAAAGGAAAATTAACGTCCATGGCAGAAGGGTTAAGGTCTAAGATTTAGATTCTAGGACATCCAAAGAGATTGTTGTAATGAAGTGATTGCTTCTGACTCTGGTATGTTAGTCTTTTAAATATATACCACTGCTGTTTATTTTTCTCATAAAAACCAATGGTTACTGCTTCATTTAGTTTCTTGTCAACTGTAACAGTCCCCATCTCTTAACTCTATTTGTCTTAGTCACAATAAGGGGCCCCATTAGGTAAAGGGCCAGACAATAAATATTTTAGGCTTTGCAGGCCAAGAGGCAAAACTGAAGATATTATGTAAGTACTTATAGATCGAGAGAGAAAAGTTCCATAAGTTTTTATTAATAAAATTTAAATTATAATTGAGGATTCTGTGTGATACACATCTAATGGGAATGTGGAGATAGCATTTAATTTGAGGTTCAATTTAATTGAGGTTAGTGTTTTCTGTTATCAAACTCAACTGCAAATGTTCTGTTAATGTTCATCTCTGTTGATATTTTGTGTATTTCACCTTTGAAAATGTCCTTTCAAACAGGTAGGTACTACCAGAAACTGACACCAGTCTGTGAGCAGCATCTTATTTTATAGAATTCTGTTAGATTCTTCTCTTGATATTTGCCTTTTAGCATGTCATTACATTGCAGGTTAATCATTTCCAATTGCTGTTTCTGGGAAGTGCCTCAATTGCACAGTTGATGGATTCTGAAATAGGGATATATACTTGGCATTTGTATTTAGGTCTGAAAAATGCTACTGGAATTAGGGAGGCCAGTTGTTCTGATATTCCAGGACTGAGTGGTTTCTGAGGATTTGGGACCCGAAGTGCTAAAAGTGGGACAGTTGTTTACCCTTACTAGAACTTAGTTTGAGATCAGAAAATATATCTATTTCAGATTTATGTGGAAATACAGATCTCAGTTCTTTCATTAATTCTTGACAACCCAACTTGACATTACTTTGTAATTCAAACATTAATAGCTTTACTTCATTTAGTAAAAATTTCATGTATAGTAACTGTTTTGCCTTGTAATTTTAGTTTTAATTCATCAAGGAACATGATCAAATTTGAAACAAGAGCTGATTTCAAAAGGCTATTCAATTTGATAATAGTAGTCAGTGGTGGTTCTCATTCAGAAAAATTTCAGTCTCAGCATAGAGCTAAAAAGAAAAAAAAAAAGTCACTGCTTTTACCACAGCTTAAGTTTTTGAACTTCTGGATAGAAGGGCAAGTCAGGATATTCATCTTCTATTTTTGACAAAAATTCACAAAACTGAAAGTTGTGAAACTCACAGGAGTGAATGAAGTTCACCTTTGACATTTTTGGTTCAGTAACATATGACATATTTACATATTTTCTGCAAGGTAACGGTTGAGTAATATATTTAAACATTTAAAATTTTAAAATTTTATTTTAAATAATAGATTTAAACACCTTAACTTTTTTTTAAAACACCTTTTTACAAGTTTATAAATTATCTTTTTCCCCTTCCATATATATTATCATAATCAGTTATAGCACATCTTAGCAGATTCCACGTTAGGTTTTACTGGAGTTTTCTCAACTTTGAAAATATTCTTGCCTGAAGTTTTTTTTACACAGACTGTTCATAGAGACTAACTCTTCAGTTACTTCAAACTTTGCACTGACTCCTTAAATTAAAAAAAAAAAAAAAAGGCAGTTGAATAGTGTACATTTGTTGACCACAGAAGACCACTTGAAATCATCTTCCTTTCTCAACTTTTTGAGCAAATGTACTTGCCCAATGGCCAAAAGTCTTAAGTTTATTTTCTCTGGACACATTTCTTCATCTTCTGCAGTCAAACATGATTTCATTAACTCATCATCAGTGAATGGCTTTCCTTGCTTGACTAACGAATGAGCTACTGAGAAACTTAGTTTGGTCATACCTCATGTTTTTCTGTTAGTGAAGAAATTCTCCTATGAAGAGACACTTCTTTGTAAATTTTCTACTTTTTCTCACTATTGCTTGCCTGTGGGCAGGGGATACTATGATGAGTCCTTTGGTGCTACTGTATATTGGATTCTTTTGAGCATAGCTATTTTATCATTACGTTATAAACACAGTGCTTTACTTTTAACTCAGTAACAAAAACCACATTCTACTGTGCCTCAAAAGTATGACATTTTAACTCCTATTTTCTTTCCTTATTTTGATAATATGAGTATGCACTGGTAATAAAAATAAAATAAAAAGTTGTGGTATGGCAATGTGTGTGGCACTTGAAACTCTGTGCATTTATACCCATGGTTACTACAACTGGCAATGTGCTAAATAGCCAGGTAAAGTGCTGCTCAGTTCTGTCATTGTAGCATGAAAACAGCCATAAACAATATGGAAAAGAATGAGCATGGCTGTGCTCCAATAAAACTTTATTTGTAGACATTGAAATTGAATTTCATATAATTTTCATGTGTCACAAAATTTTGACTTTTTCCAAAGCTCTTTTTACTTTTTCCAAACCATTTAAAATGTAAAAACCATTCTAGTTGTGGGCTCTACAAAAACAAGTGACATAGGGGCTGAACTTTGTGGAACTCTAGTCTAGATAGACTTTTTTCACACTATGGTACTATTATATTTTATAGCCCTTACATTTATTTCTATCAATTTTCCCTTTTTCATGTCATTTTAAAATTTATTTCTACTTAAATAAAAAAGACTAAGTGATAGGTATTCTTTAAATGGAGGATAACTAGTTTTAGCACAGCACCTAAAATACTTAGCAGGATGCCTGGCACATTGTAAATGCTCAATGATTGTTTGCTTTACTATTTTGATATTCTTATTGAGATTGGCCTCTGATAGTGGTAGAGAGGTGTTTAAGATTTAAAAAAAAGGCAGAAAGAAAGAATAGATGCTTTCTACACACACCCATACGCGCCCCCCCTCCCCCACACACCCACACACACTTTCTAGCTTGTTTTGGAATACAGGACACAATCATGAGCCTTCTAAAATTGGGATATGAAGATTATAACTTAACTATGTAGTCTGTGATAGAAATAAACTAAATTGATAGGATGAGAATTGCTTTCCAGAAAAGCCTTGCTGGTTGTATCCTGGTCTCATTAGTTCTATAGGAAAGATGCTAAATTACTGGATAATTTCTTTCAGTACCGGATCAAGAAAATTGTCAGTATTAATCTGACCCCTGATGATGCTTTTTACAAACAGAAACACTTGTGATCATTAGCCATTATTGTAAATCCTTCACAGTGCATATCCATTAAGTCTGATTTGAACACATCCAACGTTTCTGTTATTTTATCACAGATTTACTATGAGTTTCTTCCCTAAGTTTAGTGGGGCATTATTCTTAGACAAATATTACTCAAAGTATAGGATAAAGACTAATAACTGATCTGTAAACTATTTATTATTGGCCTGTTAACTTTATTATTTGTGATAGAAAAAAAATTAGTAGAGGCAGTTATAAACTTTTATAAGTTTGACATGAAAGTTTGGATAAATTTTATGTGTGTTTAATAACAATTTGGATATTTTTATTTTTAAAATTTTAATACACTTAAAAAGCTGGTATTACTGGTCTATAACATATTAGTTTTAGGTGTACAACAAAATGATTTGCTATATTGTGGAATATATGTCCACATATGTCTAGATATTCACTAGACATATGGAGTATGTCTAGTGAATATCTAATACCAGTTATTTTTTTCTTGTGATGAGAACTTTTAATATGTACTCTCTTAACACCTTTCAGAAATACAGTACAGTATTATTGACTACAGTCATCGTGCTGTACATTGTATCCTTATGACTTATTTTTTTAAAAGATTATTTATTTGACAGAGATCACAAGTAGGTAGAGAGACAGGCAGAAAAAGAGGGGGAAGCAGGCTCCCTGCTGAGCAGAGAGCCTGGTGCGATGTGGAGCTGGATCCCAGGACCCTGAGATCATGACCTGAGCTGAAGGCAGAGGCTTAACCATTGAGCCATCCAGGCGCCCCTCCATATGACTTATTTTATAAATGGAAATTTCTTTAAAGATTTTATTTATTTATTTGTCAGAGAGTGGGGGAGAGAGAGAGAGAGTACCCATAAGCAGTGGGAGTGGGAGAGGAAGAAGCAGGCTCCCTGAGGAGCAGGGACCCTAATGTCAGGGAGCCTAATGCAGGGCTTGATCCCGGGACCCTGGGATCATGACAAGAGCTGAAGGCAGATGCTTAACTGACTGAGCCACTCAGGCACCCCTAAATGGAAGTTTCTACCTTTTGATCACCTTCATCCGTTTTCTCCCAACTCCCCCCGCCCCCTGCCCCCGGTCTCTGGTAAACAGTAATGTCTTTTCTGTCTATAGGAGTTCGGGTTTTTGAGTTTTTTGTTTTTTAAGATTCCACATGAGTGAGATAATACGGTATCCGTCTTTCTCTGTCGGACTTATTTCACTTCGTATAGTGACCTCAGGATCCATCCATGTTATCACAAATGACAGCTTTCCTTGATATTTATGGCTGAATAATATTCCCTTATGTATTTATACCACATTTCATTTTTCAACCATTGATGGACACTTAGGTTGTCTCCGTTTATTGGCTATTGTGAATGTTGCAATTAACATGGGAGTGCAGATACCGTTTCAAGTTAGTGTTTTTATTTGCTTTGGCAAATACACAGAAGTCAAATTGCTGGTTCAAACCGTAGTTCTAATTTTAATTTTTTGAAGAATCTCCATCTTGTTTTCTATAGTATACATTCACACCAATAGTGCACAAGGGTTCCCTTTCCTCCACATCTTTGCCAATCCTTATTATTTCTTGTCTTTTTGCTAATAATCATTCTTACAGGTGTGATGTGATTTCTCACTGAGGTTTTGATTTGCATTTTTTTAATGATTACTGATGTTGAGTACCTTTTTGTGTACCTGTTGGATGTCTGTATATCATCTTTAGAAAAATGTCTACTTAGACCCTGTGTCCATTTTTAATTGGGTTGTTTGCTTGCTTTTGAATTGTTGAGCTCTTTATATATTTTGGATATTAACCCCTTATTAGATACATGATTTGTAAATATTTTCTTCTATTCAGGAGGTTGTCTTTTCATTTTGGTGATGGCAAAATGCAGAAGCTTTTTAGTTTGATATAGTCCCACTTATTTATTTTTGTCTTTGTTGACTTTACTTTTAGTGTCAGATCCAAAAATTTGTCTCCAAGATAGATGTCAAGGCTCTCATTGCATGTATTTTCTCCCTCCCTTCCTCCCCGCTTCTCTCCCTCCTTCCTTCCCTCCCTCCTTTCCTTTTGATTTTATTATTTGAGAGAGAGAGAGAGAGAGAGAGAGAACACAAGAAGGGGGAGTGGGAGAGGGAGAAGCAGGATTCCACTGAGCAGGGAGCTGGATGCTGGGCTCAATCCCAGGACAGCTGGGATCATGACCTGAGCTGAAGGCAGCCACTTAACTGACTGAGGCACCCAAGTACCCCATCATTGCCTGTATTTTGTTAAGGAGTTTTACAGTTTCAGGTTTTATGTTCAGGTCTTTAATCCATTTTAGGTTATTTTGTGCATGTAAGATAGTGGTCTAGTTTCATTATTTTGTATGTAGCTGTGACATTTTTTCTGGCACCAATTATTGAGGAGACTGTCTTTTACTCTTTGTATATTTTTGTCTCCAGTGTTGTAAATTAATTGATCATATATGCTTAGGTTTAATTCTGGGCTCTCTGTTCTTTTCCATTGATCTGTGTGTCTGTTTTTTTATGCCAATGCCATACTGTTTTGATTACTGTAGCTCTGTAATATAGCTTAAAATCAGGAAGTGTGATACTTCTGCTTGGTTCTTCTTCTTCTTTTTTTTTTTTAAGGATTTTATTTATTTACTCAAGAGAGAGTGAGAGAGAGCATGAGCGAGGAGAAGGTCAGAGGGAGAAGCAGACTCCCCATGGAGCTGGGAGCCCGATGTTGGACTCAATCCCAGGACCCCGGGATCATGACCTGAGCCGAAGGCAGTCATCCAACCAACTGAGCCACCCAGGCGTCCCGTGGTTCTTCTTTTTAAAGACTGTTTTGGCTATTTGGGATCTTTTGTACTTCCACACAAATTTTAGGATTGATTATTCTTTTTCTGTGAAAAAAATGCCTTTAGAATTTTGGAAAGGATTGCATTAAATTGTAATTCCTTTGAATAGTATGGACATATTAACATTATTCTTCCAATCTGATCATGGCTTATCTTTCAGTTTATTTGTGTCACCTTCAATCTTTCATCAATGCCTTATGGTTTTCAGTGTGCATATCTATCACTTCCTCAGTTAAATTAATTCCTAGGTATTTTATATTTTAGATGCAGCTGTAAATCAGATTATTTTATTTCTTTTTCTGATAGTTCAATATTAGTATATTGAAACACAACATGGATTGTATATGGATTTTGTAGACTACAACTTTACTGAACTTGTTTATTCTAACAGCTTTTTGGTGGAGTGTAGGTCTTCTATATCCTGTCATCTGCACAGAGTGACAGTTTTAGTTTTTTCTTTTCAATTTGGATACCATTTATTTATTTATTTTTTTCTTGCCTAAGTGCTCTAGCTAGGATTTCCAATTCTATGTTGAATAAAATGAAAAGAATGGGCATTCTTGTCTTGTTCTTGATCTCAGAGGAAAAGCTTTTAGCTCTCACCATTGAGGATAATGTTAGCTGTGGGCTTGTCATACATGGCCTTTATTATGTTGAAGTATGTTCCCTCTATAAGCCACTTTTTGAGATTTTTTTAAAAATCATAAATGGATGTTGAATTTTGTCAGATGGTTTTTCTATTTATATTGAGATAATCATTTGTTTTGTTTTTTGTTAATGTGGGTATCACAATGATTGATTTACAAATGTTGAATCATCCCTTGCATCCTGGAAAAAATTGCACTTGATCATGGTGAATGATCCTTTTAGTGTTGTTATTGAATTTAGTTTGCAAATATTTTGTTGAAGTTTTTTACATCTGTGTTCATCAGAGATATTGGCATCTGTAGTTTTCTTTTGTATGGTGTCATTGTCTACTTTTGGTATCAGGGTAATGCTGGCTTCATAAAATGAGTCTGCAGGTGTTCTCTGCTCTTTTTTTGAAAGCATTTCAGAAGAATTGGTATTCTTATTTAAATGTTGGTAGAATTCACCAGTGAAGCCATCTGGTCCTGGACTTTTTTTCTGGGGGAGATTTTTGATTAGAAATTCAATCTACTTACTTGTTATTGGCCTATTGAAGGTTTTCTGTATATTCATGATTTGTTTTGGTAGGCTGTATGTTTCTATGGCTTTGTCCATTTCTTCAGATTTTCTAATTTGTTGGGCTTTGATTATTCATTCTTTGTAAAGGTCTGTGATATTCATTGTAATGTCTCTTTCATTTCTGATTTTTTTTCATTTCATTTATTTCTGCTCTTATTATTGCCTTTTTTTTTCTTTTCACTAATTTTGGGTTTAGTTTGTTCTTCTTCTTCTAGTTCCTTGAGGTGAAAAGTTAGGTTGTTTATTTGAGATCTTGTTTCTTAATGAAGGCATTTATCATTTTGGCCTTCTCTCTTAGAGCTGTTTGTGCTGAGTCTCATAAGTTTTGGTATGTTGTATTTACATTTTCAAATTTCTCAAGATATTTTCTGCTTTTTCTGTTGGTTTCTTTTTTGACTCTGGTTGTTCAGCAGAATATTGTTTAATCTTCACATATTTATAAGTTTTCCACTTTTCTTCTTATAATTGATTTTTAGTTTTCATACCACTGGGGTCAGAAAAAAAATGTTTGATATGATTCAGTTCTCTCAAAATTTTTAAGACTGTTTTGTGGTCTAACATAGGATTTTTCCTGCAGTATGTTCCATGTGCACTTAAGACTGTGTGTTGTTGCTTAGATAGAATGTTCTGTATGTGTGTGTTAGGTCCATCTACTCTAATGTGTTATTTAAGTACAATGTTTTTTAAATAGATTCTCTGTTTGGTGATCTAATTAACGAAAATGGGGAATTTAAGTCCTCTACTATTTTTTAATTGATGTCTATTTCTCCCCCATGTCGATTAATGTTTACTTTATGTATTTAGATGGGTGAATAAATATATACAAATGTTATACCCTCTTGTTTGATTCATTCTTTTATCACTATTTTATGACCTTCTTTGTCTCCTATTATAGTTCTTTGTCTTAAAGTGTATTTTCTCAGCTGTATATACACCTACCCTAGCTTTCTTTTGGTTTTCATTTGCATGGAGTATATATTTTCCACTCTTTACTTTCATTTTGCATGTCCTTACATTTGAATTGAGTCTCTTACCGCATATAGATGGATTTTGTTTTATTATTCACTCAGCCACTGTGTGTCTTTGTATTGGAGAGTTTAGTTCATTTTCATTTAAAGTTGTTATTCATGGCTATGTACTTATTGGAATTTTGTTAATTGTTTTCTGGCTGTTTTTAAGATTTCATCATTCCTTTCCATTTTTCTTGCTCTGTTCCTTTGTGATTCAATGATTTTCTGTAGCGATATACTTAGAATCCTCTTATCTTTTGTGTATCTATAGGTTTTTGCTTTGTGATTACCATGAGGGTTACATAAGACAACATATATATATTATTTCACACACATATATAAAAGTCTATCTTAAATTGATAGCTTAAGTTCAGACACATTCTAAATCTTACTTTTTCCCCCCTCTCACATTTTATGTTTTGACGTCATAATTTATATCTTTCAGTTTTTCAGTATTCATTTACAAATTATTGTAGTTGTAGGTATTTTTATTACCTTTGTCTTCTAATCTTCATACTAGATTTGTAAGTTATTAACCAACTTCCTTTACAATATAAGATTACTCTGAATTTTACTATGTATTTACCTTGACCAGTGAGATTTATACTTTTATACATTTTCCCATTACTAATAGTACCCTGTGTTTCAGCAAAAAAAGTCCCTTTAACATTTCTTGTAAGACTGGTCTAGGGGCAATAATTCCTTTAGCTTTTGCTTATCTGGAAAATTTGTATTCCACACACCACACCACATCACCCCCCTCTTCCCCCAGCCAAATCTGAAGGACAGCTTTGCTAGGTAGAGTATTCTTGTTGGCAGTTTCCTTCTTTCAGTATTTTCAATATATTGTGCCCACTCCCTACTTGCATGCCAAGTTTCCACTCAACAATTTTGATTGTATTGGGCTTTCATTTATGTATAACGAATTGTTTTTTCCTTGCTGCTTTTAAAATTCTCTCCTGTCTTTTTTTTTTTTTTTAAAGATTTTATTTATTTATCTGACAGACAGAGATCACAAGTAGGCAGAGAGGCAGGCAGAGAGAGAGGAAGGGAAGCAGGCTCCCTGCTGAGCAGAGAGCCCGATGCGGGCCTCGATCCCAGGACCCTGGGATCATGACCTGAGCTGAAGGCAGCGGCTTAACCCACTGAGCAACCCAGGCGCCCAAAAATTCTCTCCTGTCTTAATAACAAATATTGTTAAAATGTCCATACTACCCAAGGCAGTCTGCAGGTTTAATGCAATCCCTACCAAGATACCAACAGCACTTTTCAAAGAACTAGGATAAATGATCCCCCAATTTTTTGAAACCACAAAAGTCATCAGTAGCCAAAGCAATCTTGAAAAAGAAAAACAGAAACTGGAGGTATCACAATCCCAGATTTCAAGTTATATTACAAAGCTGTAGGAATCGAAACAGTATGGTATTGGCACAAAAACAGACACATAGATCAATGGAACAGCATAGAAAACCCAGAAATAAACCCGCAATTTTGGCCAATTAATCCTTGACAAAGGTGACAGGATATGCAATGGAGAAAAGACAATCTTTTCAACAAACGGTATTGGGGAAACTGGACAGCAACCTGCAAAAAAAAGGAACTGGACCACCTTTTTATACCGTACACAAAAATAAACTCAAAATGGGAGACCTGAAACCATAAAAATCCTAGAAGGGGAGAGCACAGGCCATAAAATCTCTGACTTTGGCCATAGCAATATCTTTCTAGACATGTCTCCTGAGGCAAGGGAAACAAAAGCAAAAATAAACTATTTGGATTGTATCAAAATAAAAAGCTTCCACACAGCAAAGGAAGCAACCAATCAAGCTATAAAAGACAACCTATTGAGTGGGAGAAGATATTTACAAATGACATATCTGAAAAAGGGTTAATACCCAAAATACATAAAGAACTGATACAACCAACACCAAAAAACAACTCAGTTAAAAAATGGGCAGAAGATATGAACAGACATTTCTCTAAAGAAGACATACTGATGGCCAACAGACATGAAAAGATGCTAAACATCACTCATCTTAAGGGATATGCAAATCAAAACCATAATGAGATATCACCTCACTTCTGTCAGAATGGCTAAAATAAAAAATACAAGAAACAACAGTGTTGGTGAGAATGTGAAAAAAAAGGAACCCTTATGCACTATTGGTGGGAATGTAAACTAGTGCAGCCTTTGTGGAAAACAGTATGGAGTTTCCTGAAAAATTAAAAACAAAACTACCATATAATCCAGTAATTCCACTACCAGGTATTTACCCCCAAAATAAAAAAATACTAATTCAAGATGGTAGATGTACCCCTATGTTTATTGCAGCATTATTTATAATAGCCAGATTATGGAAGCAGCCAAGTGTCCATCAACTGATGAATGGATAAAGAAGATGAAGTGTGTGTGTGTGTGTGTGTGTGTGTATGTGTGTAATGTTAGCCATAAAAAGAATGAAATTTTGCCATTTACAACAACATGGTTGGAAATAGAGGGTATAACGCTAAGTGAAATAAGTCAGAGAAAGACAAATACTATGTGACTTCATTCATATGTGGAATTGAAGAAATTAATGGAAAAAAAAAACAAAACCAAAAACCAGACTTTTAACTATAGAGAACAAACTGATCATTACCAGAGGGGAGGTTGGTAGGGGGATGGGTGAAATAGATGAAGGGAATTAATAGTACACTTATCTTGATGAGCACTGAGTAGTGTACAGAATTGTTGAATCACTATATTGTATACCTGAAACCAATATAACACTGTATGTTAACTAGCTGGAGTTAAAAACAGAACAAAACTACACAGATGTGAGGCTGAACCAATTGCCAGAAAAAAAAAATTCTTTCCTTGTCTTTAACTTTAGACAATTTAATTATAATGTGCTTTGGAGTGGGTCTCCAAGGGTAGGGACGTTTAGCTTTTATCTCTTCATGTAAGTTTTCTACCCCTTTCTTTCTGGCTCTTCTCATTCTGGGGCCTGTATAATATGAATGTTGGTTCACTTGATGTTCTCCTATAAGCCCCTTAAGTTTTCTAGTCTCTCTCTCTCTCTGTTTTTTTTTTTTTCTTTTTGCTGTTCTGATTTGATGAGTTCTGTTGACCTGTCTTTGAGTTTGCTCATCCTTTCTTATTCATATAGTCTGCTGCTGAATTCCTCTATTGTATTTTTCAGTTCTGTTATCATATTTATCAGCTCTGTGACTTCTCTTGGGCACTTTCTTATATTTTCTCTTAGTTAAAATTTTTAACTTTGTTCATGCATTTTTCTCCCAAGATTGGTAAGCACCTTTATGACTGTTATTTTGAACTCCGAATCAGGCAAATCACTTATCTGTTTCATTAAAATCTTTTTCTGAGGTTTGATCTTGTTCTTTCATTTGGAACATAGTCCTCTCTTTCTTCATTTCCTTGTGTTAGTTTCTATGCATTAGATAAAACAGCTATTTCTACCTGTCTTGAAGCAGCAGCCTCATACAGCAATGATCTTCATCTCAACCCATCTCTCAAACCTTTGTGCCTGTCCAAGCAGCCTACTTCGTTCGTAATGGCTATGAGTAGTTGAGGGTTTGCCAAGATCTGTCAGTATCCCAAAGGAAAAGATCTTGGTTGGCCTCATAGATTCAGACAGATTGGAAGCCAGATCCTCAGGCAGCAGCTTTTAAAGTATGCAAACGTATCTCTTTGAGGTGAAGATGGGAATGTTTTTATCTTTCCCTCTACACTGAATCCTGAGGTGGTAGCCTATGAATGCAGGTCCCACTGGCCAACAGAGTCAGGATATCAAGGGTTTTGTCCTCTGGGCAGCAGACAGAAGTTGGGGCACTAGACATGGAGACAAGCTCCTTTCTCAGAAACACCAGCAACCTGGTGTGAAGCAGAGGGAGAGCAGGAAGATAGGGCCCACCCTCTGAGATGTCTGTGGAGAGGATAGAGTTGGTTCTTAGATGTATATTTAATTAAAAGCCTGTCCCTCAGAGTACAGCCAAGAAGATACACCAATAGACCTCTCATAGAAAGACTAGGCCTTTTAGTTTGCTGCCTCTCTGTTTTTCATTGGGGGTGGCTGGTTAAGAACTCTTTCTCCATTTGTTGTAGTCATTTTGGATGTAAGCCTTGGTGACCACCAGTGGTAGGTGATCAAAGGGTATCCCCTGGATGGCAGCTACAAAAACTGGGATGCCAAACAAATGCATGGTTTCCTTCCAGGAGGTATTGGTAACCTGAAATGAGGCAAAAGAACACATAGTAGTTCCTCCCAGTCTCCATCTTTGGAGATTATTTCCATAGATCCCTAGATGTGTGTTTAATTAGATGCCTGCCCTTCAGGTTGAAGCTTTATGATATGCAAATATTTACCAGAAAGACTGGATGATTTTTTAGTCGGCACCTTTGTGCTAGGCCCATTTAAGAACTCTTTCTCCATTTGCTTCAGTGCTGTGGTTTCATGAATGCAAGCCCAATTTGCTGTCAAAGCTATGTGTTTAGGGCCTCATGTCTCAAGTGTAGGTCACTGTCATCCTTGTCTTCTTTTTACATTTTGCATTGTATTTACTTTTTGCTACTTGGTTAGTTACTGGTTTACAGAAAGATACGCATTCTAGAATAAAATGATTTTTTTGGTACTTTGTATACTTCTTATATCTACCTGATATCTCACCAGTAAGACCCTTTAATATCATCATCTTAAATCTACCCCCTGGAAGAAGCAGTAAAGTACATAATTATGCAGTATTATATATTAGTTTATGTTGATCCCTGTGTCAGACCCTGTATAAAGATAGGTATGATCCAATGGGATTTACTTAACGTCCTTGAGCCATGGTGTTCTCCTCTATATAATGGCAATAATTATTTAGAACACTCAGCATTAGAATGAGGAGTTAGGAAGAGTTTCTTGTGAGCCACAAATTGCTGTATAAATGTTAGATTGATGGCATTTTTCTTTCCTATCTTACTTTCACTTCATTTAACAAACTCCTGTCTTGTTTTTTTACTTTTTTAAGAAGCCAAGGTCCTGAAGACTTTTTTTTTAATTGAAGTATAATTTACTTACACTATTCTAGTAGTTCCAGGTATATATGGTAGTGATTTGATATTTATATATATTATGAAATTATCCCTATGGTTAAGTCTAGTTATCTGTCACTATACAAAGCTATTACAATATTATATTACAAAGCTATTACAATATTATATATTAACTATATTCCTTATACTTTATATTATATCTCCATGACTTACTTATTTTATAACTGGAACTTTGTACCCCTTAATCCCCTTCACCTATTTTGCCTGCATCCCAAACCCTTCCCACTCTAGTAACCATCAGTTTGTTTCCTATATTTATGAGTCTTTTGTTTTTTAGATTCCACATATAAGTGTCTTATGGTATTTGTATTTCTGTTTCACTTATTTCACTTAGCATAAAACCCTCTGAGTCCATCCACATTGTCACAAATGGCAAAATTTGATTCTTTTTTGTGGTTGAGTTATATTCCATTGTGTGTGTGTATGCCTGTGTGTGTTTCTGTCTCACCCATTTGACAAGTATGGGGTGATTCTTCATTGTCGTTTGATTACATTTCCCTGATGATTAATGATATTAAGCACATCTTCATGTCTTTTTTGGAAAAATGTCTAAGTCCACTGCCCATTTTTTACTTGGGTCATTTGTCAGATGCATGTCTTAAAAGTTGGGGTACCACATGTGGGGTTCAGACACTCTGCTTTTCAGGGAGAAGTTTGGAATTGTAAGTTCCCTCCTGGTTGTGGGTTTCCAAACTCTAGGTGTGGAGATTGTGGTGAGATTGTGGTAGGTTACTTAAGTGTGGCAGTTCACTCATAGTAAGACACAAAGAGAAGACCTGATATGTCATATAGCCACCTTTTCAGAACTTGTTGTTTAAAAAATTCTTTTTAAGTTACTTGAATACATTTCAAAAATAGTTATTAGAAATGACTAAGATATAAAGGGGGCAAAAGAGGATTCAGTGGGCTCGAGAATAAGGAAATCAAAGATAAGAGTATTTTAAGGAAGGAATAGTCAATAATATAGAATGCTGCCAGTGGTCTTGTGGAGGAGCTCTGGAGAAAGAGCATCAGAATTTGTCAATAGGAAATGATTAATCATTTTCAAGGTGAATATTTTTAGAAGCATTGGGTAGAAGATGTCATACACATATTGTCTTGCTTGATGAAGAAATAGTTAAAATGTGTAGTAGTAAATAAGGTTGGATAGAGATGATATGGACAGATTTTACAAGGTCTAAATGGCTTAAGGTCACTCTACTGTAAGTTTGGAGAATGCCTCAAAGCCTTCTACCAGAGTTTTTGCCCATGAATACATTATAGGCAGGGATTATGACTTTTACCTCTATTTCCAAAGCATGACATAGTTTCTGGTACATAGCAGGCACTTAATAAATGTTTGTTGAATGTCAGGTAAAAGAATGTAAAAAGTCGTATTAAATCTTTTATCATAAACTCTCTCAAATTTAACTTTTTTTGTTCTTACTATCAGTATTTTCACACAGGTCTACTACCAAATTATTATAATAAACTTGCTAGGTAAGTTTTCCTTCTGTCATTTCTCATTTGAGCCAACTTGGGATGAGGCTGTCAGATTAATGTTTTTATACCATGCTTTTGATTTTATCACTCTCATGCTTGACAACTTTATTGTTTTATTTTTTTTTCCTGTTTGACAACTTTAAAAGCCATATAAATACTTACTGAAATAAATGTAAACTCTTTAGCCTCAAACCAAAGCCTATCCAAAATCTGGCCCATAACCTGGGTTTCAGTCCTTATCTTCCACTGCTCCTTTACATCTTGGCATTATTAAGTTTAGAAAACATATAAAGCTATAATCTGCTAGCAAAATACAATGATTGTCATTATCAAAATGACAGAATCCCACAACCAAATATTGGTTGTTCCAAAATAAGTCAAGTTCTTCAATTACATTTCTTTAGTACAATGAAGGAAACTATATTAACCAGAGTGATACAAAAAAGTTATAGATGTTTAAATGTATACAACATGATGGTTTTGGAGATAAGCAAACACCTGTGAAACCATCATTCCTATAATTGCCATAAACTTACCCATTACTTCCAAAAGTTTCTTCCCATAGCTCCTTTGTTGTTTCTCCTTTTTTTCCCTTTGTGGTAAGAACACTTAACATAAGAGCTACTCTTTAAGCCAATTTTAAAGTATATAATACAGAATTATTCATCATATGTCCTGTATTGTACAGTAAATCTCCAGAACTTCTTTTGCACAAATGAAATTTTGTACTTTTTGACCAACACTTACCCATTTCCTCCTCTTCCCAGGCCCCTGGCAACCACCATTTCTACTCACTACTTCTGCGTGTTTGACTATTTTGTATTCCACATGTAAGTGAGATCATGTAAGATTTGTCTTTCTGTGTCTGGCTTATTTTGCCTAGCATCCTGTCCTTCATGTTGTAGCAAATAGAAGGATTTCCTTAAGACTGAATAATATTCCATTGTATACCACGAGTTGTAGTTATTTATAAATTTTGAGTATTAACTCCTTATCTGATATTTGGTTTGCAAATATTTTCTCCCATTCTGTAGGTTGCCTTTTTATTTTGTTGAAGATTTCTTTTGCTGTGAAGACGTCTTTTAGTTTGATCTAATCACACTTGTCTATTTTTCCTTTTGTTGCCTGTGTTTTTTTTGTCCTATCCAGGAAATCATTGTCTAGTCCAATGTCTGGTAGTTTTCTGCTAGATTTTTTTTTGAAGACTTTATTGTTTAGATTTTAAGTTTAGGACTTTAATCCATTTTGAAGTTTTTTTTTTTTTTTTTTTTTTAAGATTTTATTTATTTATTTGAGAGAGAGACAACATGACCTGGGAGGGAGAAGGCAGAGAGAGAGGAAAAAGCACACTCCCTGCTGAGCAGGGAGCCTGATATGGGGATCAATCCCAGGACCCTGGTGTCGGGACCTGATCTGAAGGCAGACTCTTAACTGACTAAGCCACCCAGGTGCCCGAGTTGATTTTTTAAATATGGAGTGAGATAAGAGTCCAGTTTCCTTTGTTTACATGTAAATTTCTAATTTCTCCACCAGTGTTTATGGAAGAGACTGTCTTTCCCCCTGTATATACATGCCATCCTTGTTGAAGACCAGTTGCTCTTTATACATAGACTTAGTTCTGGACTCTCTATTCTGTTTCGTTAGTTTGCATTTGTTTTTATGCCAGTACCATACTGTTTTGATTATAACTTTGTAATATGTTTTGAAATTGAGGAATGTGATACCTCCAGCTTTATTCTTCTTGATCAATATTGCTTTGGCTATTTGGGGTCTGTTGTAGTTCCAAATGAATTTTCTGTTTCTGTTTCTATTTCTGTAAAAAATGCCAGTGGGATTTTAGAAAAACATTTTATTTATTTATTTGAGAAAGAGACTGAGTACAAGCAGGCGGAGAGGCAAAGGAAGAGGGACAAGCAGACTCCCCGCTGAGTGGAGACCCAGACTCGGGGCTTGATCCCAGGATCCCAAGATCAGGACCTAAGCTGAAGTTAGATGCTTAACTGACTGGAGTCACCCAGGCACCCTGCCACTGGGATATTGATAGAGATTGCATTGAATGTACAAACCGATTGGGAAGTATGGACTTTTTAACAATACTAAATCTTCTAGTCCACGAACATGGGATGTCCTTCTATTTGTTTTTTTGTTTTTTAATTGAAGAGTTTTATTCTTTTTAATTTTTTTATTATGTCCGGTTAGCCACTATGTAGTACATCATTAGTTTTTGATGTAGTGTTCAGTGGTTCATTAGTTACATATAACACCCAGTGCTCATCACAACACATGCCCTCTTTAATACCCATCACCCTGTTACCCCCTCCTCCCAACCACCTCCACTCTGAAACCCTCAGTTTGTTTACTGGGATCCATAGCTTCTCATGATTCTTCTCTCTCTCTGGTTTTTCCCCTTTCAGATTTCCCTCCCTTCCCTTAGGGTCCTCTGTGCTATTGTTTATGTTCCACATATGAGTGAAACCATACAATAATTCTCTTTCTCTGCTTGACTTACTTCACTTAGCATAACCCTACAGTTCCATCCATGTCGATGCAAATGGTGGATATTTATCCTTTCTGATGGCTGAATACAATACAATATTCCATAGTATATATGTACCACATCTTCTTTATCCATTCATCTGTTGAAGGGCATCTTGGCTCCTTCCACAGTTTGGCTGTTGTGAACATTGCTGTTATGAACATTGGGGTGCATGTGCCCCTTCTTTTCAGTACACCTGTATCTTTGGGGTAAATACCTTTTAGTGCAATTGCTGGGTGTAGGGTAGCTCTACTTTTAATATCTTGAGGAACCTCTATACTGTTTTCCAGAGTGGCTGTACCAGCTTGCATTCCCACCAACAGTGTAGGAAGGTTCCCCTTTCTCCACATCCTCACCAACATTTGTTGTTTGCCGCTTTTTAAATTTTTTGCCATTCTAATGACTATAAGGTGGTATCTCATTATGCTTTTGATTTGTATTTCCCTGATGGCTAATTATGTTGAGCATTTTTTCATGTGTCTGTTAGCCATTTGTATGTCTTTTTTGGAGAAGTGTATGTTCATGTCTTCTGCCCATTTCTTGAGTGGATTATTTGTTCTTTGGTTGTTGAGTTTGATAAGTTCTTTATAGATCTTGGATACTAGCCCATGATCTTATATGTCATTTGCAAGTATCTTCTCTCATTCCATAGGTTGCCTTTTAGTTTCGTTGACTGTTTCCTTTGCTGTGCAGAGGCTTTTTATCTTGATGAAGTTCCAAAAGTTCATTTTTGCTTTTGTTTCACTTGCCTTTGGAGATGTGTCTTGAAAGAAGTTACTGTGGCCGATGTTGAAGAAGTTACTGGTTATGTTCTCCTCTAGGATTTGATGGATTCCTGTCTCACATTGAGGTCTTTCATCCATTTTGAGTTTATCTTTGTGTATATTGTAAGGGAATGGTCTAGTTTCATTCTTCTATATGTAGCTGTCTAATTTTCCCAGCACCACTTATTGAAGAGACTGTCTTTTTCCACTGGATATTTTTTCCTGATTTGTCAAAGATTAGTTGACCATAGAGTTGAAGGCCCATTTTTGGAATCTCCATTCTGTTCCATTGGTCTGTGTGTCTGTTTTTGTGCCAATACCATGTTGTCTTGGTGATCACAGCTTTGTAATATAGCTTGAAGTCTGGCAATGTGATGCCCCCAGCTTTTTCTTTTTCTTCATTCCCTTGGTGATTCAGTGTCTTTTCTGGTTCCATACAAATTTTAGGATTGTTTGTTCCAGTTATTTGAAAAATGCCAATGGTATTTTAATAGGGATGGCATTGAAAATGTATATTGTTCTGGGCAGGATAGACATCTGTTTCTTTTCAAATTTCTTTCATCAGTGTTTTGTAGTTTTCAGTGTATTTTACCTCCTTGGTTAAATTTATACCCAAGTATTTCATTCTTTTTGATATTATTGTAAGTGGAGCTGTTTTTAAATTTCCTTTTGATAGGTGGTTAGTATATAGAAATGCAGTTGATTTTTGTATGTTGATTTTGTATCCTTTGTCTTTATTGAATTCGTGTATTGTAACAGTGCTTTATGTGGAGGCTTCAAAGTTTTCTACATTCAAGAATATGTTATCTGCAAACAGATAGTTTCACTTCTTCCCTTCCAGCTTGGGTGCCTTTATTTGTTTTGTTTTGAATTGTTTGGCCCCATACCTTCCATACCATGTTGAATTAGCGGAGAGTAGACATCCTTGTTTCAGAAGTTAAATGGGATGCTTTCAGCTTTTCACTGTTGTGTACTGATTTTCACTGTGTCCTTTTGATAAATGGCCTTTATTGTGTTGAACTGTGTTTGTTTTCATATTCTTATTTATTGAGAGTTTTTTTCTTTTTTTTTAATCATTGGAAGGTGTTGTATTTTGTCAAATGCTTTTTCTGTGTACATTGAGATGATCATGTGAATTTTATCCTTTGTTATGTTACTGTGGTATGTCACATTCATTGATACTTGTATGTTGAACCATCCTTGCATGGCAGGGATAAATCATACTTGGTTAATTTATGGTTCTTTTGATGTGCTGTCAAACTAAGTTTGATAGCATTTTGTTCTGAATTTTTGCAACTATGTTCGCCAGAAATACTGACCTATAGTTTTCTTTTTTTCTGATTATCTTTGTCTGGCTTTGGTATCAAGGGTGATGTTGGTCTCCTAGAATAGGTGTAATTGATCCCTCTTCTTCAATTTTTTCAAAGAGTTTGAGAAGGATTGGTGTTAATTCTTTTAATGTTTGATAGAATTCTTCTGTGAATCCATCTGGTCCTGGGCTTTTCTTTATTGGGAAGTTTTTACTACTTCAGTTTTCTTATTATTGGTTTGTTCAGACTTTCTATTTCTTCTAGATTCATTCTTGGTGGGTAGTACATTTCCAGGAATTTTTCCATTTCCTGTAGGTTTTTCAAACCTACAATTATTGGTGTATAATTGTTAGTAACAGTCCTTTATGATTGTTTTTATGTCTGTGGGATCAGCTGTATTGTCTCCTCTTTCACTTCTGTTACTATCTGAGTCTTCCCTCTCTACTTCTTAGTCTAGGTAAGGGTTTGGTGACTTTATCTTTCCCCCAAAACAACTCATAATTTCATTGATTTTTAAAAATTGTCTTCCTTTTCCCTATTTCTGCTCTCTTTATTATTTCTTCATTTTGTTAACTTCATGATTAGCTTGTTCTTTTCTAGTTCCTTGCAGTATAAAGTTATGTTGTTTGAGGTTTTTTAAAAATAGAAAGTTTATGGCTAAAAACTTCCCCATTAGTACTGTTTTTTCTGTCTCCCATAAGTTTTGATATGTTGTGTGTTCATTTCTGTTTGTTTAGAGGTATTTTCTTATTTCCCTTTCAATTTCTTATTTGACCTAGTAGTTGTTTGTTATTAATATTTTGAGTGTTTCTGAATTCTCATTTTCATTTGATTATTCATTTCTAATTTCATTCCATTCAGTATCAGAAAAGACATTTCAGATGATTCCAGTCTTTTAAAATTTGTTCAGACCTGTTTTGTGACCTAGCATGTGATCTATCCTGGAGAATGTCCCAGGTACACGTGAGAAGAATGAGTGTTCTGTTTTGGGGGGGAATGTTCTGTATGTCTTTAGTTTCCATTTGGTCTGTAGTGTTGTTCTGCTGTTTTCCTACTGAGTTTTTTGTGTGTGGATGATCTATTATAAAGGCAGGGTATTAAAGTATACTACTATTGTATTATACCTATTTCTTTAGATCTGTAAATTTTGCCTTATATATTAATATATATTGTTAGGTTTATATTTGATGTTGGGTGTTTATTTATAATTATTACATCTTCCTTGTAAACTGACCCTTTTATCATTATAAAATGCTGACTTTATCTTTTCCAAAAACCAATTCTTTATTTGTCTTGTGATAGTTTCTGAATTAAAGTATATTTTGTCTACTATTTAGTGACTCCTGCTCTCTTTTGGTTACTGTTTGCATGGAATATCTTTATCCACCTTTTCACTTTCAGGCTATGTGTACCCTTGAATCTGAAGTGAGTCTGAGGGTGCCTGGCTGGCTCAGTTCAAGGAGCTTGCAACTTTTGATCTTGGAATCATGAGTTAGAGCCCCACATTGGGTGTACAGATTTCTTTTTTTCCTTCCTTCCACCTACCCTCCCTCCTTCCCTTCCTTTGATTTTATTTATTTATTTGAGAGAGAGAGAATATAAGCAGTAGAAGTGAGAGAGGGAGAAGCGGGCTTCCCACTGAGCAGGGAGCCTGATGTGGGGCTTGATCCCAGGACCCTGGAATCATGACCAGAACCAAAGGCAGATGCTTAATGACAGAGCCACCTGGGTGCCCCATAGAGATTTCTTAAATAAATAATAATAATAATTTTTAAAAAAGAGTCTCTTGTAGACAACATAGAGTTGAGACTTTTTTAAAAAATCCATTCAACCACTCTTTTTTTTTTTTTAAGATTTTATTTATTTATTTGACAGACAGATCACAAGTAGGCAAAGAGGCAGGTGGAGAGAGAGGAGGAAGCAGGCTCCCTGCTGAGCAGAGAGCCCGATGCGGGGCTTGATCCCAGGACCCTGGGATCGTGACCTGAGCCGAAGGCAGAGGCTTTAACCCACTGAGCCACCCAGGTGCCCCCACTCTATCTTTTGATAGAGGAATTTATTCCATGTACATTTAAAGTAATTACTGTGATAGGAAAGGACTTACTCTTGACATTTTATTAACTGTTTTCTGTCTGTTTTGTACTGATCATGTTCCTTCTCACTTGCTTTTCTTTATTTGATGATTTTGTAGTATCAGTAGTATTAGTAGTATTCTTAGATATTTTTCTCTTTATCTTTGATGTATCTGTCATACTTCTTTTGTAGTTACCACTGGACTTCTATTAAACATTTTCTAGTTAAGGCAGTCTGTTTTAAACTAATAACAACTTAATTTCAATTGTCTACAGAATGTGTACATTTTCCTTATAATCTCATACAAAGTCTGAGTTGATTCAAGATTTTACTTATTTTTTTTAACAATTTTTTAAAGATTTTATTATTTTTGTCAGAGAGAGAGTATGCACACATTCAGGGGGAGCAGGAGGCACAGGGAGTAGTAGACTCCTTGCTGAGAAAAGGGATCAGTATGGGACTCAATTCCAGGATGTTGGGATCATGACCAGAGCCGAAGGCAGATGCTTAACCAACTGAGCCACATGGGCATCCCAATATTTTACTTATTTCTATGTTGTGTTTCATTTCAGTGGTTATAATTATTCTTACTATGTGAGTCTTAATTTTGTACACCAGGGATAAAAGGGATTTACTTGCCACCATGACAGTTCTTTTAACAGCAACAGTTATATTTTCATATGCTTTCATGTTACTGTTTAGCTTTTTTGTTTGTATCAACAGGTATCCCTTTAGCACTTATTGTAAGGCAGAACTAGTGTAACACAGTCCCTCAGGTTATGTTTGGGGAAACTCTCTTTTATTCTTTTTTTAAAGTTTGGGGTTTTTTTGTTTTTTGTTTGGTTGGTTTTTTAGTGTTTAGTTTTCATTTAAAAGTTAGTTAAGATGTGGTCTAAAATTTGTTTCAGGAGTAGAATTTATTGATTTATTACTTACATGTAACACCCAGTGCTCATCACAAGTGCTCACCTTAATACCCATGACCTATTAAATTCATCCTCCTGCTCACTTCCTTTCCAGCAACCCTAAGTTTGTTCTCTGTTGTTAAGAGTCTGTTTTCTGGGTTGCCTCTTCAAAAAAAAAAAAAAAAAGTATGTTTAACTCTCTCATTTCTTAAATTCCACATGTGGGTGAAGTCATATGGTATTTATCTTTGATTGACTTATTTGGCTTAACATAATATACTCTAGCTCCATCAACATCATGCAAATGGCAAGATTTCTTTCTTTCCCTTTGATGGCTGAGTAATATTCCATTGTATATAGATACCACCTTTTCTTTATCCATGCATCAGTTGATGGACATTTGGGCTCTTTCCATAGTTCAGCTGTTGTTGATAATGCTGCTACAAACATCAGGGTGCAGGTGTCCCTTCAAATCTGCATTTTTCTGTCATTGGGGTAAATACCCAGCAGTGCAATTGCTAGGTCATAGGGTAGTTCTGTTTTTAACTTTTTGAGAAACCTCTATACTGTTTTCCAGAGCGATGGCACCAGTTTGCATTCCCACCAACAGCGTAAGAGGGTTCCCCTTTCTCTGCACTCTCACCAACACCTTTTGTTTTACGTGTTGTTAATTTTAGCCATTCTGATTGGTGTGAGGTGATATCTAATTGTAGTTTTGATTTGTATTTCCCTGATGATGAGTGATGTTGAGCATCTTTTGATGTATTGGTTAAACCATCTATCTGTATGTCTTTGGAAAAATGTCTATTCATGTCTTCTGCCCATTTCTGAACTGGATTACTTGTTTTTTTGGGTGTTGAGTTTGATAAGTTCTTTATAGATTTTGGATACTAACCCATTATCAGATATGTCATTTGCAAATATCTTCTCCCATTCTGTAAGATGCCTTTAGTTTTGCTGATTGTTGCCTTTGCTGTGCAAAAGCTTTTTATCTTGATGAAGTCCCAAATGTTCATTTTTGCTTTGGTTTCCCTTGCCTCTGGAGACATGTCTAGCAAGAAGTTGCTATGGCCAAGCCATGGTCGAAGAGGTTGCTGCCTATGTTCTCCTCTAGGACTTCAACAGTTTCCTGTCTCATATTTAGGTCTTCCGTCCATTTTGAGTTTGTTTTTGTGTATGGTGTAGGAAAGTGGTCCAGTTTCATTCTCTGCATATTGCTGTCCAGTTTTCCCAAAACCATTTGTTGGAGAGACTTTTTTTCCATTGCATGGTCTGTCCTGCTTTGTCAGAGATTAGTTGATCATATGGTTGTGGGTCCATTTCTGGGTTCTCTGTTCTGTTAAATTGATCTGTATGTCTGTTTTTGTGCCAGTGCTGTAGTATCATGGTGACCACAGCTTTGTAATATAACTGGAGGTCCAGAATTGTGATGCCAACAGCTTTGCTTTTCTTTTTCAAGATTGCTTTGGCTTTTAGGGGTCTTTTGTGGTTCTATACAAATTTTAGGATTGTTTTAGTTCTTTGAAAAAGGATGGTGGTATTTTGATAAGGCTCACATTAAATGTGTAGATTGCTTTCAGTGGTACAAACATTTAAATAAAATTTGTTCTTCCAGTCCATGAGCATGGAATGTTTTCCCATTTCTTTGTGTCTTCTTTACTTTCTTTCATCAGTGTTCTGCAGTTTTCAGAGTAACTCTTCGGTGAAGTTTATACCTAGGTATCTTCTGGTTTTTGGTGTAATTGTAAGTGGGATCCATTCCTTGATTTCTCTTTCTGCTGCTTCATTATTGGTATATAGAAATGCAACAGATTTCTGTAGGTTGATTTTATATCCTGTGACTTTGGTAAATTTCTAGCAACTTTTTGGTGGAGTTTTTGAGCTTTCTATACAGAATGTCATGTCATCTGTGGAAGTCAAATATTGACTTCTTCCTTGCTGATTTGGATAACTTTTATTTCTTTTTTCTTTTTTTTTTTTTTAGATTTTATTTATTTATTGGACAGAGAGAGAGAGAGACCACAAGTAGGCAGAGAGGCAGGCAGAGAGAGAGGAGGAAGCAGGCTCCCCGCTGAGCAGAGAGCCAGATGCGGGGCTTGATCCCAGCACCCCGGGATCACAACCTGAGCCGAAGGCAGAGGCTCAACCCACTGAGCCACCCAGGCGCCCCCTTTTATTTCTTTTTGTTCTCTGATTGCTGAGGCTCGGATTTCCAGTACTATGTTAAACAGAGTGGTGAGAGTGAACATTCTTGTTTTGTTCCTGATCTTAGAGATAAAGCTCTCAGATTTTCCTTATTGAGGATGGCAGTATTAGCTGTGGGTGTTTCATATCTGGCCTTTATGGTGTTGAAGTATATTCCCTATATCATGTTTCTGTCATGATTGGATTTTATCATGAATGGATGTTGTACTTTGTCAAATACTCTTTTCTGCATCTCTTGAAATGATCTTATGGTTCTTATCCTTCCTTTTATTAATGTGGTGCATCACATTGATTGATCTGTGAATATTGAACTACCTTTGGAGCCCAAGAAAAATTCCCACTTGATCCTGGTGAATGATTCCTTTAATGTACTGTTTGATTCAATTCTAGTATTTTGTTGAGAATTTTTGCATCCATGCTCATCAGGGATATTGGCCTGTAGTTCTCTTTTTTAGTGGCGTCTTTGTCTGGCTTTGGAATCAAGGTAATGCTGGCCTTGTAGAATGAGTTTGGAAGTTTTCCTTTCATTTCCATTTTTTAAAAAATAGTTTGAAAAGAATAGGTATTAACTCTTCCTTAAATGTTTGGTAGAATTCACCAGTGAAGCCATCTGGCCCTGGACTTTTGTCTGCTGGGAGATTTTTTTTTTTATTATTAATTCAATTTCTTTACTGGATATCAGTCTATTCAGTTTGTCTCTTTCTTCCTGTTTTGGTTTTGGTAGTCTATGTATTTCTAGGAATTGATCCATTTCTTCCAGGTTGTCCAGTTTATTGCATATAGTTTTTCATAATATTCTCTTATAATTTTTTGTATTTCTGTGGTATTGG
The DNA here is from genome assembly GCF_002288905.1 of Enhydra lutris kenyoni. NCBI lineage: Eukaryota > Metazoa > Chordata > Mammalia > Carnivora > Mustelidae > Enhydra > Enhydra lutris. The sequence goes on from NW_019154102.1 coordinate 14,488,364, forward strand.
TTCTTGTTTCTCTGCTCTCATTTGTGATATTACTTATTTGCATCCTTTCCCTTTTCTTTTTGATAGGTCTGGTTAGGGGTTTACCAGTTTTATTAATTGTGGCAAAGAACAATCTCCTACTTTCTTTCCTTTTGTTTTTTTTTTTAATTTTATCCATTCATTTGACAGAGAGAGAGAGAACAAGCAGGGGAAATGCAGGGGGAGAGGGAGAAGCAGGTTCCCTGCTCAGTGGGAAGCCGACATGGGGCTCTCTCCCAGGACCCCGGGACCATGAACAGAGCAGAAGGTAGATGCCTAACTGACCGAGCCACCCAGGCGACCCGCCCCCCCACTTCGGCCCATCTCTACTTTCATTGATCTGTTCTACTATTTTTGTTGTTCTTTTTATATCACTTATTTCTGCTCTAATCTTTATTATTTCTCCCCTTCTGCTGGCTTTAGGTTTTATTTTGCTGTTCCTTACGAGCTCCGTTAGGTTGTATATTTGAGACTTTTCTTGCTTTTTTTTTTTTAAGATTTTATTTATTTATTTAACAGAGAGAGAGAGAGATCACAAGTAGGCAGAAAGACAGGCAGAGAGAGAGGGCAAAGCAGGCTCCCTGCTGAGCAGAGAGCCCTCTGTGGGGCTCAATCCCAGGACCACAGGGATCATGACCTGAGCTGAAGGCAGAGGCTTATCCCACTGAGCCACCCAGGTGCCCCCTTTTCTTGCTTTTTAAAGGAAGCCTGTATTGCTGTGTACTTCCCTCTTATGATCACTCATGCTGCATCCCAAAGGTTTTGGACTGTTCTGATTTTATTTTCATTTGCTTCTGTGTATTTTTGTATTTCTTCTTTAATTTCCTGCTTAACCCTTTCATTCTCTTTAGGATATTCTTTACCCTCCATTTGGTCTTTCCAAATATTTTCTTGTGGTTGACTTCTAGTTTCATAGCATTGTGGTCAGAAAATAAGCATGGGATGATCTTGATCTTTTTATACTTGTTGAGGTCTACTGTTATTTGTCTTATATTGTTATTTGCCTTATTTGTCTTCCCTTGAAGGTTATGGTTTTTTTTTCCCTTGCTGCTTTCAGGATTCTTTCTTTGTCTCTGTATATTGCAAATTTTACTCCAGTATATCTTGATGTTGGCTTCTTTTTGTTGATTTTGATGGGAGTTCTCTGTACCTCCTGGATTTGGATGTCTGTCTCCTCCTCTAGATTAGGGAGGTTTTCAGCTATAATTTGATCAAATAAACCTTCTCCCCATTTTCCCCTCTTCTTCTGGAGCTCCTATGATATGAATGTTGTTAAACTTTACAGAGTCATTGAATTCCCTAAGTCTGTATTCATGATCAATATTTTTCTTTCCCTCTTCTTTTTAGCTTTATTATTTTCTGTAATTTTATTTTCTGTATCACATATTCATTCTTCTACTTCTTCTACCCTTGTGGTCATTACTGTGTCTTGGTTATAGCATTTTTTTTTTTTTTAATTTTGGCCTGACTAGTTTTTAGGTTTTTTATCTCTGCACTAAGGAACTCTGGTGTTTTCTATGCTTTTCTTAAGCCCAGCTAGTATCCTTCTGATTGTTGTTTTAAATTCTGATTCAGGCATATTTACTTATGTCTGTTTTGATTAGATCCCTGACTGTTATCTCTTCTTATTTTTTCTTTTGCAGTAAATTCCTCCATCTTGACATTTTGTCTAGGTCTCTGTCTTCTTTTTTATGAAAGGCTGTTATGTTTCATGCTCCTGAGAGTAATGAATAAGAGGTATATTGCCTGGCACTTCAGGAAGTGTTTCTGGTGTATTCTGTGTACAGTCTGCTGTTGTGTTTTGGCTGCTTGTTCTGTCAGGTCAGTTCTCTCCAGAGTTCCTCTTTGCCTGTAGTGGTTAGTGTTTTAATTAGGTGTCTTTTGGTCTGCTTGTTAAAAGAGGCTAGTATTTCCCCTAGAGTTGAAGCTCTTCGGCACTCTGGTCACTAGACTTGATGCGTGCAGGGAGTTCCTGCTAGTCTTTTGGGGGAGAGGCTCACTACCATTCTCTCAGACACATTTGTCCTAGTTCAGAAGCATCCATAGAGTGCAGAGGGCTGAGGCTTGGTGTAAATGGCTCAGGCCTCCACTGTGGGGCGCTTTGGTGCTCACTGAGGTGGGGTGGAATGGGGTGGGGAAATGGCATCAGTGTGCTCTCTGGTTCCCAGAGAGCAGAGTGAGCACCCACTGCTGCTCAGGAAGAGAAAAGCAAACAATTTCCCCTCATTTGTCCCAGGCATCCCTCAGATCACTGCCTTCACTCTATCTGTGTCTGAGCCATCTGCCCACCCCGTCATGCAGTGCTCCTGTGTTTTATCTCTGACACTCTGGCTAGGTTTCAGAACTCCAAATTTTAGGGACCCAGTGCCATACAGACCCACATTGATCCACTGGGGGATGGTCTGGCCAAGCTGTGGCTGGTGCCAGTTTGTCCCAGAAGATCAGTCACACAAATATACAGGGGCTTGGAGTTTATGGTAAAGTGCAGGAAAAAGCCAGTGTCCAGGTGACCTGCCCTCAGCAGGTGTCTCTGTTTGTATGCTAATGAACAGAGCAGCTCAGTGTTGCCCACAGGCTCTTTTGTCCCTGGAGGGACAATGCCACCTCTTCCAAATACATTCCAAGAAGGAGATCTGTATCTCCCAATGCCACTCAGGGGGGATCCTCAGAACACACTATCCACTTCTGCTTCTGGGCCTCTGACCTCCTTCTCCACAGGAGAACCTCTATATCCACCAGGCTTTACCTGGAGATGTTGAAGACTTTTAAAACTTTAGTCTCTGAGCTCTGCTCCTTCTAAAAACTTGCAAAAACCAGCCCCTCTCATTTTCTCCATCAGTAGTTTTGGGAAGTGTTTTTCTTGTGCAATGCCCCATGCTCTATTCACTCTCTCTTTCTCTCTCCTCTCTCTCTCAGATCAGGCTCCCTCCCCTCCATAGCAGCTATGATTCTTTTCTTCCCCAAATCACATCTCTGCCAATCTCCTAGTTTCCAGGATGTGGCCTCTTTTCTCCTTCTGGTTCTGCAGTTTGTTCTCTCAGTTTTCAGATTGACTTCCTGGGTGTTCAGAATGATTTGATATTTATCTAGCTCTGCTGGAGGGACAAGGCAAGTATAGGGTCCTCTTACTACTTTGCCATTGTAACATCTCTTTTATTCTTAAAGTACAGTTTTGCCAGGTAAAGTATTCTTGTTTGGCAGTTTTTTTTTCTTTCAGTGCTTTGAATATATCTACCCACCCTCTTTAGACTTGCAAGGTTTCTGCTGAAAAATCCACTGATAGTCTTAAGTGATAAGTCATTTTTCTCTTGTTGCTGTGAAAATTCTTTGTTTTTGACTTCTGCCAATTTAGTTATAATGTGTCTCATGATGACCTCTCTGGGTTGAACATATTTGGGAAATTTTCCTGCATAGATTTGAGATGTTTCAACCATTATTTAAAGTTTTGGCCCCCTTTCCTCTCTCTCTCTTCTCCTTCTGAAACTCCTGTGATTTGTTGGTTCTTTTTGGTATTGTATTAAGTTCTATAGGCTTTTTGCATGTTTTCATTCTTGTTTGTTCATTTATTTTTTAAAAAATTTAAAAAAAATTTTAGAATTTTTTTTCTTTTTAAAGATTTTATCTGTTTATTTTATCTGTTTATAGAGAAAGAGAGAGCACAAGCAGGCAGAGTGGCACGCAGAGGCCGAGAGAGAAGCAGGCTCCCTGCTGAGCAAGGAGCATGATGCAGGACTTGATCCCAGGGCCCTGGGATCATGACCTGAGCCCAAGGCAGCCACTTAACTGACTGAGCCACCAGGTGTCCCTTGTTTGTTCATTTAAATTTATAATTTCAAATGAATTGTCTTTGAGTTTGTTGATTCTTTCTTCTGCTTAATTCTGCTATTGAAATTACAGAAATCTTCAGTTTTATCATTTTATTCTTCAGCTCCAGATTTGTTCTTTTTAATTTTTATTTCCTTATTTTTAAATTTTTTTGTTTTTTCTTTATTTTCTGAGCTTCTCATTTTGTTTGTGCATTGTTTTACTGACTTTCTTTAGTTATCTGTGTTCTCTTTTAGCTCACTGAGCTTTTTAAAGACAACTTTTTGGAATTCTCTGTCAAGCAGTTCATGGAATTCCATTTCCTTGGCATTGGCTATGGAACTTTCTTCATTTCCTTTGGTGGTATCACATTTGCCTGATTCTTTGTGAATCTATAGCCTTGCACTGATGTCTGTGCAACTAAAGGAGCAGGAACTTCATCCATTCTTTACAAAGTATTTTGGCAGGTGAAGACCTACTCAGCAGGTCCCCAGGAAACAAGCCTGCCTCCAGGATCAGATCATGGGCTGCTTCCAGGTCTATAGTCAGATCAGTGGTTAGCTGGTTTATTAACGGGATTGTCAGGAGGCATAGCTTGTGTTGGTTACGCAGGTGGATAGGCTGCTTCTGAATCCATAGTTGGGAGGCCTGTTACTTGGGACACAGATTGGTATGTTTCCTCCCAGGTCCCTTGGGTGGACAAGACTGATCCTGGGATCACAGTTGAGCAGTTGGAGCTAGTTAGGGGGTTGCTTCTAGGTCTTCAGTTGGAACTGCAGTCTGTGGGCTTTTTGGTAAGGTCACAGGCAGGTGTCAACCCTAACAGCTCCACCGAGAGGCAGGGTTGGTAGCATGGCAATGGTTGAGTGCAGCTAGAACATGTATATGGGGTAATAGAGCTGCTCCTGAGTCTGTAGTCAGAGTCCTGGGGCAGGGTATGCTTTCTCAAAGAGTCCTTCCTCTGTCTTGGGTGCCACTGGGGTATTGCAACTTTCTACCTGGATTTTGAAGTTCTTACAATGGCACTTTTAGTTGTGGGTGGTTGCCAAATTCGTGTTTTGGGGGGAATGAGTGCTGGAGACCTCCTATTCTACCATCTTACTAGTAACCATCAATTAGCTGCTGGCCTTCTTGAATTAATTTCATGCTTCTTTTCAAAGGAAAACAAAATTGGAAAATGTCATTTTCCCCCCTACGGGGAATCATTTATCTTTAAACTAATGCTCAAAGCATTGCTTTAAATTGTTTATTCAACTGCTCATCTTTTATAAGAATCATTCCATTGAAATTTTGACTTTATAGATGAGAACTTTAGAGCTGAAGTGATAGTATTTTGGGTTGGAGTTGGGACCATGTATTGTATAGGCTTTGTGAGATACACTTGGTAGACTTCAGTTTATAAAAGAATAGCAGTAAAGTAAGTGCTACATGCCTGGCATGTATATGCAGTACTTCTGAAAAGTACTATGCAGTACTTCTGAAAAGTTCTTTTTTTCCTCCTGTTCACTTCCCTCAGATGCTGAAGTTGCTCTCATGCACTTCCGTCTCTAGGCTATGCAGAAAAAAAAAAACCCAAAACCCTTCATATGAAGCCCATTAACTCCACATGTTTCTCTTGTCCCTCTCTGTATTTTTGTTGTTGTTGTTGTTGTTTTCCAAATTTTGCACTTCAGTCTCAAAGACTTCGTTAAGCAGAAATGACCCATTTTCAGAGAGAAAGGTAAGAAAGTAAATAGGCAAAGCTAAGATTTATCTTTAGGGAATAGTGAAAAGGGGACATAGTGAGAACATTCAAATACTATTTTTGTTCCTTCACACACACAGTCATCTATGTGCTATTTGTGTTTTTTCCTATAATTTCTCATACAACTTCTTCATGTTGAAATTCTTACCTTTGAAGGCCACCCGCTCAGCTGAACATCTTGGCTGGAAGTCATTGTTCTCTTACCTCCTCATGTTTTTAGGGGGTAGCACTTGTAGTCTAACTTACTATGTACATTTCTTTCTTACTAAATTAGGCAAGAATCATGCCATTTTTCTCAGTGACCTTCAAAGCTTGGCTTCTCAAAGTATAATCTCCAAGCTAGCAGCATACACATTACTGAGAGCCTGTTAGAAATTCAGAATCATGGGCTCTGCTCCAGACCTATTCAGTGAGAATCAATATTTTAATAAGGTACCCTCATTTGTTTGTATGATCATTAAAATTAAGCCTTGTTATAATCAGCTGACTTGGTATTTTACATTATAATATCCAAGAACTGTCTTACAACACACCAACTAGCAAGGCCCAGGGATTTCTTATTTTTATTCATTTACCGGAAGCTCTTGGCAGCTATAACACTGTTATTCTGTTACACTTTAAGTACTTTGGGTAATTTGGATACCATTACCTTCTTCATTACAGGTCTTAGTCCTCAAAGATTCGGCACAGGTGTCCTTTTCAAGTTCATTTCTTCTGTCAAGTACTTGTCTGTTGTTTTTTAATTGAAAAAAGGATTAAAAAGAAAATTATAGGGTTAATATGTTATAGACTTTAAAGTACTGAAAACTTTCAAACTTCTGAAGTTTTAAAAAATGCAGTAAAAAATTTCCTTGGAAACTTTAAGCAATACAATCATTTAAATATCATAGTATTAAAAATATTGAAGGGTCGCCTGGGTGGCTCAGTGGGTTAGGCCGCTGCCTTCGGCTCAGGTCATGATCTCAGGGTCCTGGGATCGAGTCCCGCATCGGGCTCTCTGCTCAGCAGGGAGCCTGCTTCCCTCTCTCTCTCTCTCTCTGCCTGCCTCTCTGTCTACTTGTGATCTCTCTCTGTCAAATAAATAAATAAAATCTTAAAAAAATATATTGAAAATCATTTTCAGTTTTTCCCATCATTAAATAATTTATAGGACATTTTTGAAGAACAATTAAATTCAAATTTAAGATACAAATAAAATGTTTTACATATATGTTTTTCAAAAGAAGTAATGGAAACAGAATGTGACACTCTAAACTGCTGGAGTTTAGAAGATTAGAATGGATAGTAAAAATTTCCTATTAAATAAATTTTATTTTCCTAGCTTTAAAAGTAATCTATTATTATAGAAAAATTTAAAAGCCACAGGAAAAAAATTAACATAATCCAAATATCCAGAGTTCTCATTTGGATAATTAGCTCCTGTACTAACTATTACGCATTTTTAAAAACAAAGCTGAGAAATATAGTCTTATGGTTTTTATAGTTCTCACACATTTTTTGTTAAATGTTTTATTTAAATTATTATACCTTAAAATGAACTTTCAGTGATGTAGATTCTAGGGTATCTGGCTAGCTCCGTTTGGAAGAGCATGAGACTCTTAATTTCAGGGTTGTGAGTTGGAGCCTCACTTTGGCTATAGAGATGACTTAAAAATAAAAATCTTAAAGAAAAATATGTAGATTCTATGAATTTAACAGATGTATAGATATATGTTACTGCTGGGTGCCTGGGTGGCTCAGTCAGTTAAGCAGCCTTTTCTTGATTTCAGCTCAGGTCATGATCTCAGGGTTTGTGCTCAGCAGGGAGTCTGCTTGAGGATTCCCTCTCTTCCTCTGTCCCCCACCCCTAAAATAAATAAATAAATAAAATCTTTAAAAAAAAATTCTGCTGCTACTACCAGTATGTAGAATACATAACAGTCTCAGCATGCAAAACAAAACAAAACAAAAAAACTCCCTCATACTCAACAGTCAGAGTCTCCCCTATTAGTAACCCCTAGGAATCGCTAATTCCTCCTCATGATTATAGTTCTGACTTCAAAAATGTCATGTAATTGTAATCATAGGTAAAAACTTATGATTGGGTTCTGTCACTCAGTGTGATGTTCTGTATATTCATCCAAGACGTTATGTTCAACAGTTCACTTTATATTGATGAGGAGTATTTCACTGTATAGGTCTATCAGTTTGTTTATCACCTTCTGAAGGATATTTGTTTTCCCAGGTTTTGGTGATTATGAATAAAATGACTCCAAACATTCATGTGCAGGTTTTACTATGATAAAAGTGTTTATTTCTCTAGTGTAAATATGCAAGAATAAGATTGCTGACTCATATGGTAAGCTTATGTTTAACTTTATAGGAAGATATGGAACTTTTTCCCAGGATGGCTATACCATTTTGTATTCTTACTGGCAAGTTATGAGAGCTCTACTTGCTGTGCACCCTAACTAGTGGTTGGTATTATAAATACCTTTTTATTATAGACATTGTAATAGATATGCAGAGGTAGCTCATCATGGTTTTAATTTTTAACTTTTGCATTTCCCTCATGGCTAATGACATTGAATATTTTCTTATGGGCTTATTTGTCATTCGTGTATCTCCTTATTAAACCATTCAAGTCATACCTTTTGCCCATTTTAATTGAGTTTTCTTGTTGGTAATGTTTTCTTATTTTGAATTTTTAGAGTTCTTTATATATTCGGGGTTTAAATCCTTCCTCTGTTAGGGGATTTGCAAATGTTTTCTCCTAGCACATAGCTTGTTTTTTCATGCTTTTAAGAGTACCCTTTTTTTTTTTTAAGATTTTATTTATTTATTTGATAGCGAGAGAGGGAACACAAGCAGGGGGAGTGGGAGAGGGAGAAATAGGCCTTCCCCTGAGCAGGGAGCACAATGTGGGTCTCTATCCCAGCACCTTGGGATCATGACCTGAGCCAAAGGCAGCCACCTAATGACTGAGCCACCCAGGCTTCCTTATGCTCTGTATCTTTTAAGAGCATATCCTTATGCTCTTACATATCTTTTAAAGAGCAAAAGTTGATGAAGCCTAGCTTATCAACTTTTTTGTTTTTTTCTGGATTATGCTTTTAGTTTCAGAGCTGAGGATTCTTAGACTAATCCCAGGTAATGAAGATTTACTCCTATGCTCTCTTTTAAAAGTTTTATAGTTTTACATTATATATTTAGGTGTATGATCCATTTTGGTTAATTTTTGAATAAGGTATGAGGTTTAGTTTGGGGGTCATTGCCTTTACACATAAGATGTCCAGTTGTTCCAGCACCATTTGTTGAAGAGTACTCTTTCTCCATTGAATTGCTTTTGTGCTTCTCGATGGGGCATATATACATACGTTTATTTTAGGATTGTCTATTCTTTTTCATTAATCTACATGTCCTTTTTCTTTTTTAAAAATTTATTTATTTATTTATAAACAATTAGTCCTTTTTTTTAAAAAAGATTTTATATATTTATTTGACAGAAAGAGAGGCAAGCAGAGAGATAGAGAGAGAAGCAGGCTCCCTGCTGAGCAGAGAGCCTGACATGGGGCTTGATCCCCTATTAGAACTCTGGGATCATGACCAGAGTTTTGTTAGCGTTTCTGGAGATTTTCTCTGTTCTGTTCTAGGTTTGTTGCTTTGTTCTTTCCTGCCAAAGGGTCCCCTTTAATATTTCTTGCAGGGCTGGTTTAGTGGTCATGAATTCCTTTAGTTTTTGTTTGTCTGGGAAACCCTTTATCTCTCCTTGTATTCTGAATAAGAGCCCTGCTGGATAGATTATTCTTGACTGCACGTTTTTCCCTTTCAGCACATTGAATATATCATGCTACTGTTTCAGCTTGCCAAGTTTCTGTGGAAGGATCTGTAGCCAGTCCCATGGATCTTCCCTTGTAAGTTAGGGACTTCTTTTGTCTTGGTGCTCTAATGAGTTTTTCTTTATCACCATATGTTTCAAATTTAACTATAATATTTCTTGGTGTTGGCCTAGCTTCTGTTGGTTTTGATGGGAGTTCTCTGTGCTTCCTGGATTTGGATGTCTGTTTCCTTGCCCAGATTAGGGAACCGTTAAGCTATTATTTCCTCAAAAAAATTTTCTGCCGCCTATTCTCTCTCTTCTTCTTTTGGGACTCCCTAATATCATGGCTGTTTTGTTTGATAGAGTCATTGAATTCCCTAGGCCTATTCTCATGATCCAAAATTCTTGGTCTGCTTTCTTCTATTTCCTCATTTTCCATTATTCTGTCTTCTGTATCACTTATTTGTTTCTCTGCTTCTTTCTCTGCTTCTTCCTGGTGTTCATTATATCCAGTCTGTTTCAGATTTCAGTTATTGCATTTTTCACTTCTGATTTCTTAAAATTCTTTTATCTCTGTGGTAAGGGCCTCCCTGACGTCTTCCATAGTTTTCTTTAGCTCAGTGAGTATCCTTGTAATTGGTGCTTTAAATTCTTCATCAGCCATATTACTTTTGTCTCTTTCAATTAGATCTCTAATTGAAAGGCTGTGACCTCTTCATGTTTCATTTGGGATGAATCCCTCCATCTTGGCAGTTTGTCTATATGTCTCTGTCTTCTTTGTGTTAGAAAAGCCTGTTATGTTTCCTCCTCCTCAGGGTAATGTTTTATGAAGAAGAGGTCATATACCGTGCAGGGCCTGGTGCTTCAGAAGTGTCTCTGGTGTGTGCTGCATGCTCTCTGCTGCTGAGTTTTGGCTGCTCTATCCTTCAGGGCCATCATCTGTAAATCTTGTCTTCAGTGGACAGTGTTTGGACCTTGGCCAGAGTGTGGCCAGTTTTAACAGGTTTGCTCTCATCTGCTTCTTAAATGAGACCTGATGTTACTTTCACTAGAACTGAAGCCTTGGAGAACTCTGGTCAGGAGACTTGGTGTGTGCAGGGTTTCTGCTGATCAGGGAAAGGGGCCCACTGTACTGGGACTGAAACACATATTCTGGAGAAGGGCAGTACCAGCTGACAGCCGCAGGGCAGTACTTGGTGTAAGAGGTTATGTAGCCAGTGTCAGCATTGTGCTATTTACTGAAGCTGGTTTATGCTGAGGGATGGGAGAGGGAAATGGTGTCAGCCAGCTCCTTTATCCCTGAAGAGAGGTCTCCATGCTTGCTACTCTCAGGGAATCACTCTCAGAAGAGCAAACAATCTTCCCCTGTGTATCGCAGGTATTTTTTAGATCACTGTTTTCACATTGTCTGTGTCCAGGTTGTTTGCCTGGCAGAAACAGCATGGTGCACTTTGGGCTCTATCCCAGCCAAGCCTGGTGACTTTAAAAACTCTAAACTTTAGGGATGTGCTGTGGTGGGGGTTTGTGTTGGTCTTCTGAGGGAGGGTCTCACTGCATTAGGAGGGATGCAGGTTTGACCAACAAGGGCAGTGATGCCAGAGCACAGGGCATGGGACTTAGAGCAAGCAGGCTAACTCGGCAGCCAGTTCGTGGTGACCCACTCTCGGCACGTGGTTCTGAGGCTATGCCAAGGGGTGGGGGAGGGAAGTGGTGCCTACTAGCTCTTTCTTTACCAGAGAGTCATCTCTGCGAATGCTACCTTTCACAGATGCGCTCCAAGAAAAGCAAATGATCTCTCCTCTGTGTGGTGTAAGCATGCCTCACATCACCCTGTCTGCCCTAGATGCTGCTTGCCTGACTTCTCTCCAGGAGTAGGGCAGGGCTATATCCCAGCCAAGCCTACCAACCTTTAAAACTCCAATCTTTGACCCCCACTGGTTGCAAAAAACTCAGGAAAATCAGCCTCTCTCATTTTCCCGCCAATGGCTTTGGGAAGTGTTCTTCTTGTGCATTCCCATGTGCTACCCCTGCACCCTTCTCTGCAACTAGGTCTCCCCCATCTCTGCAGCAACTGTTATCCTTTTCTCCCCTAAACCATGTCTCTGTTTCTCCTACCTTCCTCGATGTGGCCTCTTTTCTCCTAGTTGTGCAGTTTTTTCTGTCAGTACTCAGGTTGATTTCTTGGGCATTCAGAGTAATTTGTTAGTTATTTAGTTGTATTCAAGGGACAAGATAAGCCTAGGGTCCTTCTCTTAGCTCCCTCCTCTACCAAACATTTAAAGAATAGTACCTATCCTCAAATTATTCCAGAAAACTGAAGAAGAAGAATGAAACCTTCTGAACTCCTTTTACAAGGCCAGTAAGTTAGGGGTTTCATTTTCTCTGAATAAATACCCAGAAATAAATTGCTAGGTTATATAGTAGTTCTCTTTTTAATTTTTCAAGAAACCTCCATATTCTTTTCTATACATTCCCACCAGCAGCATACAAGGGTTCCCTTTTCTCCACATCTTCCCCAACCCTTATTTCTTCTTTGTTTGTTCGTTTGTTTTTTTGTTTTTAATTTTAGCCATTCTGACAGGTATAAGGTGATATCTCATTGTAGCTTTGACTTTCATTTCCCTGATAGCGAATGCTGTTGAGCATCTTTTCATGGACCTATTGGCCATCTGTATGTCATTGGAAAAATGTTTAGACTCTGTACCTATTTTTCATATTTTTGTTTTTTTTATATTGAGTTATATGAATTCCTTATATATTTTGGATTTTAACCCCTTATCAGATATATGATTTACAAGTATTTTCTCCCATTCAGTGGGTTGCCTTTTCATTTTGCTGATGGTTTCCTTTTGCTTTGAAGAAGCTTTTTAGTTTGATGTTGTCCCACTTGTTTATTTTTGTTTTTGTTGCCTTTGCTTTTGGTGTCAGATCGAAAAAATCATTGCCAAGATCAGTGTCAAGAAGCTTACTGCCTGTTTTCTTTAACTATTTTATGGTTTCAGGTCTTACGGTTAAGTCTTTAATCTATTTCGAGTTAATTTTTGGAAGTGATGTAAGATGATGGACTGGTTTCATTCTTTTGCATTTGACTGTCTGGCTCTTCCAGCATCATTTACTGAAGAGACTGTCCTTTCCCCATTAAATGCATGGCTCATTTGTTACAAATTAATTGACTGCATGCATATGGATTTATTTCTGGGATTTCTCTTTCTTCCCATTCTGTGTGTCTTTTTATGCCCAAACCATACTCTTTTGATTGGATTGTGATATGTATTCTAATGAGGTCTTTTAAGAAAAAAATTAACATGTAATGTATTATTTGCTTCAGGGATACAGGTCTGTGAATCATCAATCTTACGCAATTCACAGCACTCACCATAGCACATACCCTCCCCAAAGTCCATAACCCAGCCACCCTATCCAGCCCCCACCCCAAATCCCAGCAACTCTCAGTTTGTTTCCTGAGATTAAGAATCTCTTATGGTTTGACTCCCTCCCTGGCCCCATCTTGTTTCATTTTTTTCCCTCCCTGCCCCCCCATGACCCCCTACCCCGCCTCTCAAATTCCTCATATCAGAGAGATCAGATGGTAATTGTTTTTCTCTGATTGACTTATTTCAACAAGGTCTTTTGGTTAATCTCTATGTTAAGATTTTATTTAATGTTTTGATTTAAATCTATCTTTGTCATATTTTCTTCCACAGTTTTGTGTTTGTTTGTTTGTTTGTTTCCTCTTTTTCTTTTGGGATATTTGGACTTGTATTTTCTTCTGGTATTATTTCCCTCTGTCTGAAGAACTTTTAATAATTCTTTTAGAGCTGGTCTGTTGGAAAGATGTTCTCTCAGTTTTTCTTCAACATATTTGCGAAGTTTTTAGCCATTACTTGTCTATTTTTTTCAGCATGGCATGCTTTTTCTTTTCTTTCTAGGACTCTGATGTTATGAATTTAGACTTTGACATTGTCTCTCTCTTTATTTTTTTTCCAGTATATATTTTTTCTCTTTCTTGTTCATTTGTTGTTCATTGTACTATTAATTTGTCTTCCAGTTCACTGACTCTTTCCTTTTTCATCTCATTTCTGCTATTGAAGCCATCAGTGAGCTTTAAAAAATTCTGGTTTTTGAGTTCATTATTTGTTTTTTTTTTCTGTTTTCTGTTTCTTTTTGAGACTTCCTATTTTTCATTTGTTTCAACAGTTTTTGTGATTGTTAGAAAATTTTTGTAAAGCTGCTTAAAGTTTTGTCAGATAATTCCATCATCTGTCATCTCAGTGTTGTTGTCTTTTGACTATTTTTCCATGTGAGTGGAGTTTTTCCTGTAGTAATTTGGGGTCCTGGACATTTTAAACACTGTATGACTTCCTTGTTGAAATCCCATGATAAATGTTGGTAATTTTGCCCTAGTAGCCAACTGATCTTTTTAGGGTTAGGCTTCAAGTTCCAGTGCACCTCTGTGAGCTGTGGTTCCAATGTCAGCTCATTTTTCAAAGTCTTTGCAATACTGTTTAGATCTGCAAATGTGCATCATCCACTTGTCAATCTGTGACTTGGGTGATGCTTTATATGTTAGTTTAGATCTCAAAGTCTTTTATATGCTGGTTAAGGTTAGATCCATAATACATGGGCTTGGGGTATGAAACTGGAGTTTATAAATAATTTAATGGGGTCACTTTCTTGAGGTCCTTCCTGTCTGTAATCTCCTTTGGTACCTTCTAGTCGAGGAAGCAGTGGCTTGAGTCACTTCATGTTGCCACACACCTCCTTGGCTGGAACTGTCTCCAGGCCCAAGTTGTGGAAAAATGAAGGAAAAAATACTGGTAAATTTACCATAGAGTGGTGAGGTACTTCAGATTCTGGTCTTCTTCCTTACTCTATCTGTCACTATTTACTTGCCAGAGTCTTCAAATAGTTACTCTGTACATTCTTTGTAGGGTTTTAGCTGCATTCAGTAGGAGAGAAAGGGATAAATAGTGTGCTTGTTCCATCTGGAACCAGAATCTGATAATCCTGATTTTTAATGGCTTACATAGTATTCGAATATTTGGATATACTATAATTTACTCAATTTCCCAAATATACATTTAAATTATTCAGTTTTATGATAACAATGTGATGGACATTTCTATGTATATATTACAAAAGCGAAATTTTAAGTCATGATACTTAAACTCTTTTTGATACAACTGCCAAAATTACTTTCTGAAAAACTTACTTGGATTTATAAAACTTGACTATCAAAAAGAATATTGACCACTTTAAAATAAAAACAAATCGAGGGGTACCTGAGTGGCTCATTCAGTTAAGTGTCTGAATTCAGTTAAGTATCTGAAATTAAGTGATTTTGGCTCAGGTCATGATCTAAGGTCATGAGATCAAGCCCCAAGTTGGGCTCTGAGCTCAGCAGGGAGTCTGTTTCTCTTCCTCTCCCTCTCCCTCTGCCTCTCCCCTGTTAGTGCCTCTCCCCCTTAAAGTGCTCTTTCTCTCTCTCAAAAATAAATAAATCTTTAAAAAAGCAAAAACAAATGGAGATCAGCCTTGAAAATTCTCTCAACACACAAAACCAGTTTCATTATACAAACAAAGCTTAATTTCGCTTATTTGGCAAGACTAACTTAATCTAGGTCATTTCTTGCTTATGCCTGTGGAAATCATAAGTAAAACTTGACTTGTTTTATAGAGTTTTTATAAGGCAACCACTCACCAATTCCCTATCATTTAAGAAAATTTTAATATTATAACCAATCACTGTGAAGAATAAACAATCACTGCTCTCTCACTATATAAGCTGCTCTATAAAAAAACAAGCCTCATTTGAGTCTCATTCATGTTTTGAATGAGTCTCATTTTTATGCCCAAACCATACTCTTTTGATTGGATTGTGAGTCTCATTCCATGTTTTGGTTTGAGTGCCTCTGGTTTGAAACTTTCTTTTTGGTGTGTGCACAGTAAAATTTTCCTCATTACTACTTCAGTGATTCATTAGTTTTACTCTGTTATTTCTGATGGACTGAAACACATTAAACACCATTTAAAAATGCATTTGACTATTCCCTACCCCTCCACCTCAAAATTGTGGTCACCACTGCAGGTTAATAGCTTAATTTATGGCTCTGGAAACTGATAAATTTAGGGAACTAATCAAGCATTTACTTTGCCTTTTAGGGTAATCAAATAACTGATAAGGAACCTTTTTTTCCCCTGTATAAAAGAATTCTAGCTTATAAATGACAGAATTAGAAATTTGCTACCCCTAATTAAATAATAATCTCGGGAGCTCTCATTGGTGAATTCCAAAGCACTAGACAAAATGTTGATGGGGAACTTTATACAGATCTTCCTTGACTTTTGATGGGGTTACATCCTGGTAAACCCATTGTAAGTTTCAACTACGCAAAGTCAGTGATGCATTTTATACCCTAACCTACCAAACATCATAGCTTACCTACCTTAAATATATTTAAATATATTAAATATATTCTGAACCCTTCCATTAGCCTATAATTAGGCCAAATGATCTAACACAAAGCTATTTTCTAATACAGTGTTGAATATCTATGTAATTTATTGAATACTGTACTGAAAGTGAAAAACAGAATGGCTGTATGGGTACAGAAGTAAGTGTGTCAGTTGATTACCCTCC
Source organism: Enhydra lutris kenyoni (assembly GCF_002288905.1). Taxonomy (NCBI): domain Eukaryota; kingdom Metazoa; phylum Chordata; class Mammalia; order Carnivora; family Mustelidae; genus Enhydra; species Enhydra lutris. Next base: position 14,504,369 of record NW_019154102.1, read on the forward strand.
TAATCATGTAGCAGATTGGGCGCTGTGGTTGGCTGCCACCACCCAGCATCACAAGGGGATACTGTACCACATAGTGCTAGCCCAGGAAAAGATCAAAACTCACTATTTGAAGTATGGTTTCTACTGCATGATTATCACTTGTGCACCATCATGAAGTAAAAAACCAATCTAAGTCAGGGACCATTGGTAATGGAGAATTCCAGGGATTAATTTTAGCATCATTAAAAGACCTTGTGTACTTCAAGTTGTGATGTAATAAAGAGCACAGTGTCCTTTGTTATTTTTTGTGATTTGGGACACAAAGTAACAATTTCCCTAAATTTGTTTATAGGAACATACTTAAGAAAAGCAAAATAATTATAATTTATAAATATAGGGAATTTACAGATGATATATATATTCTTCTCCCATCTTCCAGACATGCAGTTTGTCTCTGGGAAGGGATATGCAAAGCTTGGTGTATCTCGAATTGTAGGTAATAGACAAATAGCTTGGTTTATAAGGAAAAGTTATTACATGGTGGTGTTAGGGTATTTCAGGCCTCATCTAGAGGATTTTTTGTGGAGATCTGCCTTATATTCAGAATTCAGTTCAGGACCCTGTCCACCTGTTTTCAGGTGTACATAATATAGCAAAACCAAAGCATCTTTTGTTATATTTTTTTCTATGTATATAAATGCCATCATCTTTCTTAGGTTATTTTCTGCTTTTGTAATTCTCTCCTGGAAAGCTTCATTTTCCTAACTTTTTTCATTTCTCTTTGTTGACAGAGGAAGTAAACCTAGATTCAACAAATATGGTAAAGTGATAAAAAATGGACCCAAAGAAATAGTGAAGAATACTAAAAGCACATGGACATTTCTGCTTTGTCCTCAATGGTATACATTTCATTATTTTTTTTGGAAACCATACATTTAAATATTTTAACATAAAAAATATTTTAACATAGCTGCATGTGGTCCATATCCAAGAATAACTGCTTTCAGGGAAAAAAGAAATGTAGAAATAAAGACTCCTTAAATGAGTCCCTCCCTTCTTTCCTTCCTTTCTTCTTTCTTTATGATTTATTTCTTTTAGAGAGCAAGTGAGTCGGGGAAGGTGTAGACAGAGAGAAAAACCAGCAGACTCCCCACTGAGTGGGACTTGGGCTCCATCCCAGGATCCCAAGACCATGACCTGAGCCAAAACCAAGAACAAGACGTTTAAGTGACTGAGCCACCGAGGCACCCCAAAGTGAGTCCCTTTAAACTGGGATTGAAAATCACCATAGGGGCAGCTGGGTTGCACAGTCGGTTGGACAGGTTGAGCATGGGACTGTTGGTTTTGGCTCAAGTCATGATCTCAGGGTTGTGAGATCAAGCCCTGAGATAGGGCACTGCACTCAGTGGGGAGTCTGCTTCCCCTCTCCCTCTTCTTCTCCCCCTCTCCCTGCCATGCTCTGTCTCTGTCTCTCTCTCTCAAGTAAATAAATAAATCTTTAAATAAAAAAAAGTTAAAAGGAGGTCACTGTAATAGTAACAATACAATCAATACAATATAATTAACTAAAAACAATACAATTAACTAAAAAATAGAAGGTAAAAACATATAGATAAGCTTATATTAATAAAAAGTAGGTTATAATTTCAACTCTGCACAAATTCTTAGAATGGACAAAGAATAGATCAGTTCATTTGGGTGGGAGGGGAGTGGTTCTAGTTTTTCTGACTAGATTCTTTACAAGCATTGTATAGCATCTTTAACTTCACATCTAACGTTTATAACACACATCATCTTAAAGAGGGCCACTTTTTCAAGAAATACTTAAGGACTTCATCTTTCTGTGGCTTCTGTTAGTACTTTGATAATAAACTCATTTTCTTTTGCAATTCTTTTAATTTCATTATCCTTATGGAATTTCTTTTTTTCACTTAGTGGTTTAAGTGCCATTTCCTCATTTATCAGTGGTTTTTGCATGAGATTTCTCCAGCATCCCTTTCACTGAGCTCATGAAATATTCTTTTGTGCAAGATTTTTAGTTGTTTAGAAATGTCTTTGTATTATTATGTTAGGTGTTTGCATAGCTGACAGTCTCTGAAAGCACTGATGACCTAGCACTTAATAGGTGGATGCTTGTATTCACTGTGGAGGGATATTTGAGTGGGGACTGAGGTTATAAGTAGTTAGCGCATTCTTAAATATTTCACATTATAAAGACTGTTGTTGCTCTATATAAACTCATACAACTGTAGGGTTTCAGATGATGAATATATAGGCAATAAGGACCTCCCCCCCCATACCTGAAATGTTATATTTTAAATGCCAAGTTATGAAGTTTGAGTTTTCTGAGCTTTGTGGAAGAAAAGTACTATGTAAGAAGTATGGTGAAGTCCACTAATAAAGGTAAAGGGTTTCAAAATGTATAACACTAGTAAGGCTTTGTACATGAAATTATACTCCTATGTTTTTCATTTCACTTAGTTAATAAAAAGAACACATGCCAAACCAAAACCTTAACCCTTAAGATACATAAATTTTGGAGCTTTGGATTTTCAAGGTATTTGCTTTTCTAGTTCTAGTACTGGAGAACTACGATTCTATAATAGAACCATGAATCAATCTGTAAAGAACCTCCTTTCTTCATCGCTTTTCTTGAGACACATCAAAGCCACAACAGAATGAAACTCCTCTTTTACAGTCAGTTTTAGTGGGTCAGAAGATGAAAATAAGAAAATCCATTGGAGACCAGATTAGGCTGAAGAGAAAATAGAAATATTCTTTTTTGTTCTCCAGCTGTCATTATATATCTTCCTCACATTACCTTGATAAGCTTTCTTAAACATAGAGATCCAGTAAAAACCTGTAAATATCTTTCAGTTGTCAAAATGCCAATACCCTTTAATTTTTTTGTTTTCAAAGAGCTTAAGACTGATGGTCTTCTTTGGAAAGATGTTTAAAATTGTTCAGTTTTAGTCATATACTGGGGCTTAGAAAAAGGTGTCTCTACTTGTGTTATGTTTGCTGCCCATAAAACCAAAAACTGTCTTGGGGATAATTTGAACTTAATCAGTCCTGTGTAATATACATTAAGTTACCTTAATAGCCACACATTGGAAATGCTCAGCATAGTCTACATTTATTTCAGTTTAAGATGCAGAAATGGACTTCCTAGACATATGCCATATGTTCTCTTCTTATGCCAAGTTAACAAGAATTAAAAGACTGAGATGAATAAACAAGGTCAACTTAAGCTGAGCCAAATTAGACAACAGAATAATTGTCAGATTTTCTGTTGGCAGGGACAGTTTGTTTTGAGCCAATCTCCATGAATTATAGGCTGTAAATTTTTTTTCTGGGAAGTCTACCGCCAAGCATTCTGTTGACAATTTTCTTTGTTTTGTAAACACTGAAAATTTTCATCAAGTATATTGTTTATAGGCACACATAAGGATTATGGATAGATAGGGGTTTTTTGTTTGTTTGTTTGTTTTAACTTAAGGGAAATTTGCTTAGATACAAATCAAATAAAACTAAGCCAAAATATAGTAACTTTTAACAGGATAGTATTTCATTTGGAGTTTTTTAGGCATGAATTCAGATAGCAATAGCAGGAAACCAGTATTACAATTAATATATGACAGTTAATATGAAGGTAGATATGTATGTTACAAATACAAGATTTGATTGCTCTACAGTAAAGAATCTTAGCCTTTGAAGAGGATAAGCTAATACAAATAGGAAAATTGAAGAAATGAGAGAAATGGAATTATTTTAAATATAATAAATAGTTTAGAATAGTATCAAATCTAAAGTTAAATATTTAGTCCTAGGATCATTTAATTTATTTATCATTGCGCCTCTCACTTTGCCCTTTTTCTTTCTAAACTGCCTTTTCTTTGAGTTGCTTAACTTTTTTTAATTGCTATGTCAAAAATATGAAAAACTAACCATTTGAATAATGTTTATCCTAGCCACATAAAAAATATGAAAACCAACTATTTGAATAATATACAAAGTATAAAATCTCAGTCAGTACACATAATGGTGATTTTAAAAAACACTCACTCATACCCTAGATGTTGTAACTGCTATTAATATGCAAATGCTTGATTATTTTGGGGTAAACTTAACACACTTATTACCAGCTATATATTCTTATATCCTATATATTCTTGTATAATAATAATAATAATAATTCTTTTGTTTATTCAGCAAATATTTATTAGGCATCTGTTACATCCCAGGCACTTTTCTATGTCCTGGAGGATCCATCAGTGAGAGGAAAACAAAACAAAACAAAATTCTGCCCTCATACAGTTTACATTCAAGTAACTTTGTTCATAAACTCAAGACAGTACAGTCTATTCAAAATCCGTTTTCAGTTGGCTTCTGCAGCATATTTTGTTCAAGTTAATTCAGTTTATTTTGCCATAGGCTACCCAGAAATTAAAATTTTATTCAGTCATATAAGCATATGAAGAATGTAAATAATAGATAGGAAGGATTTAAAATTAAGAGAACATTTTATAAAGTAGGCTGATATTTTATAGTTCATTCATTCACTCATGGATGAGATGTTTGTTGAATGCTCACTCTGCAGCTGGTGCTGGGTTGGATGTTGTGAGTACAACAGTGAGCCAAAGTAGATATACCCTTAACCCCTGGTGAATGGGCCCATGCTGTGGGCCATGCTGCCATTCTCTCTTCTCTGCTTCTATCTCTTTTAAAGCCTGAGATTACTGAACTCCTCTAGACAAAACTTTTAGCTAAACTTCCCCATTGCAGTTCTGGTATTCAAATTTAGCCCTGAGCCCTAGCATTCAGGTGGTGAAGTGTGAAAACAGGCCTCATCTCAAATTTCCACTGATGTCAAGGCAGCTTTCCCTATCAGGTCAGCCCAGTCATTCAAACGATCTATTAAAAATACAGAACACATCCTAACACTTTGTATTAATTCCTCCTTGCTGCCATAACAAATAGCCACAAATTTAGTGACTTAAACAGGGTGCATTCTTTTCTGGAAGTTCTAGAGAATAATGTACTTTCTTGCCTTTTTGAGCTTCTAGAGGCCATTCTGCATTCCTTGGCTCATGGCTCCTTTCCTCCATTTCCAGAGCTAGCAGTGGTAGGTTAAGCCCATCTCACCGTGAGTTACTGGACACTGTTTCTTCTGCTTTCCTCCAGCACACTTAAGGACCCTCTTTCACATTTAAGGATTACATTAGGCCCATCTAGATAATCTGGCATGAACTCCCTATTTTAGAGCCAGATGATTAGCAGCCTAATTCTACCTGCTACCTTAATTCCCCTTTGCCACATAATAATAACATATTTACACATTCTTGGGATTAGGATGTGGACATCTTTGGGAGGCTGTTATTCTGCACACTACACACTCTAATATCCTATATTGCCTTCTCACTGCAATTAAAGATCATACACACTGACATGGCCTACAGGCCCTATTAACTTATCATTTTCCATTCCCCTTTATAGTTCAGCTGTATTGGCTCTCTTTTACTCAAACCTCCCAAACTTATTTCTGCCCTAGGGCCTTTGTATGTGCAGTTACCTCTCCCTGGAATCCACTGGCAATATACCACATCTTCACATAGATGACTCCTTGTTATTCAGCCCTTAACTCAAATAGTGCCTTCTCTAATCACCAACTTTTTTTGTATTTTTTCCTAGTACTTACCATTAACTGAATGACCTTTAGTTACATATTTTTGCTTGTTTCTTATCTGTATCATTCCTCTTCCTCCCCCACGCACTTGAGAACTCAGAGTGCGGTGTGCCAACTGTGCATCAGGCATTGTGCTAAGGCTTAAAGAAATGATAGTATCTAAGAATCAGGATGGTTTTTGCCTTCATAGAGTTTAATAGGTTAATGAGGAAGCAGCTATTAATCTAATAATCACATAAGAATAAAATTATAAGTGTGACAGTGTGCTAAAGCTTTATAGTTAGGATGTTTTAGTATCTGGTAGGACTAGCTCCCCTCTCATAGTGTCGTCTTTGTTTTGTTTTTCTATGTTAGCCTTAATATCACCATGTCTAACTAAATAAAAAAATATGCTGGTCTTTTTATTGGATTACATTAAATTTAGTTAATATAATACATTAATTTAGAGAGAGCTGACATCTTTATGATATTGAGTCATCCTATTCAAGAAGAGGGGATATATTCCCATTTTCTCAAGCCCATTTTTATGTACGTCACAGTGTTTTAAAATTTCCAACATGTGAATTTTGCATATTTGTTGTGCGGTTTATTCCTCAATATTTAATCTTTGTTGATAACATAAATGGAGTTTTCCTCTATCACTATATCCTCTAACTTGTTTGTGTATATGAAGACTGTTGTTCTTATACATTAATTTTACATCTTTCTACCTTACTATATTTTTAAAATATTTGATTACGTTTTATCATTGATTCCCTAGGGCTCTTCTGTTATATTGTCCTATCATTGCAAATGAAGATAGTTTTATTTCCTTACCAATTTTTTTTTTTTAAAGATTTTATTTATTTATTTGTCAGAAAGAGAGAGAGAGAAAGCACACAAACAGGCAGAGAGGCAGGCAGAGGAGGAGAGAGAGGCAGGCTCCCTGCTGAGCAAGGAGCCTGATGCGGGACTCGATCCCAGGACCCTGGGATCATGACCTGAGCCGAAGACAGCAGCTTAACCCACTGAGCCACCCAGGCGTCCCTCCTTACCAATTTTTATTCTCTAGTTCAAGGATTGGCAAACTTTTTCTGCAAAGTACCAGATAGTAAATGTTTAAGCTTTGAGGACCACAGGTCCCAATTACTATAGATGATAAATAAATGAATGGGTATGGATGTATTCTAATAAAAATTTATTTATAAGAAGAGTCAGCAGGTTTGGACTTGGCCAGTGGGCCATAGTTTGCCCTTTGATCTAGTTGATTTATCTAATTGTAATGGCTAATAACTCTGGAACAGTGCTGAATAGTAGCAGAGATAGTGGGTATTCTTGTCTTGTTTCTGATCTTGGCAGAAATGCCCTTAGTGATTCCCCATTAAATAAGATACTAGCTGGAGTGGCTGGGTAATGGACATTGGGGAGGGTACGTGCTATGTTGAAAAAATAAATAATTAAAAAAAAAGATATTAGCATTAGGACTAAGTTATATATGTATATATAAAACTATATATGTATGTACATATATATACTTATGTGAGAATATAACCTCAATTCCTATTTTCTTGAGTGTTTTTTTATCAGGAAGAGGGTTGTATTTTGTCAAAGGCATTTTCAGCATCTATAGAAATAATCATGTGATTTTTATTAACCATAGATCTATTAGTATGCAGTATGATCTCAGTGGATCTCAATGGATTTGGTAACATTGAACCAACCTTGTAATGTCAGGATAGATCTAGGGGTTGAATTTTGCTTGGTAATCATTATTATTTTTACATTGATATTTATGGGTACTATTCACTTGTAGTCATGTTTTTTTTTTACTGTAGAAAGTTTTTCTTTAATTTTAATGTATTGGAACAGTTCATACAGCAATTAAAATATCTGTTCTTTGAACAAGGCTTGGAGGTAGAATTGTCCAATCAAAACATCTGGACATTTTTCATATGGTACTTAAGAATTTTGTCTGTTTCTTTCATGGAAATTGGTCTGCTTCAGATTTCTAAATCTAATGGTGGTTACATTTGGCAATTTGTAATTACCTAGGAAATTTTCTTCTGCTTTTAAATGTATTTGCATGGAAATCTACAAAGTATTCTCTTATGATTAAAAAAAAAATCTGTTACAATGGTTAATTCCTTCCTCTGTGTGCCACTTCTTATTTTGTATATTTATGCTTTCTCTCTTTTTATCTTGAGCAAGTCAGCTTGATCAAGTCTATTTTCTTTTTTTCAAAAACATCTAGATTTAATCAGGTCTATAATTTTTATTTTCGTTTTTAAACTTCTACCTTAGGGGGTCAGTAAACTGTGGCCTGTCAGCTAGTCACCTCTTTGTATAAATAAAGTTTTACTGGATCACAGCCATGTTCATTCATTTCATATATTACAAACAGCTGCTTTTGTGCTGGAACAAGAGTTGAATAATTGCAGGAAAGAACATATGGCCCCACAAGCCTAAAATATTTACTCTCTGCACATTTAGGAGAATTTCCTAACCTCCACTCTGCCTCATTAATTTTTGCTTTTATCTTTATTATTTCCTTTCCTTTTACTTATTTTGGTTTAGTTTCTTGTTATTTTTCAGATTTTTAAACTGGAATTAGTTTATTTTTTCATTTTCTCTGACTAAAGTGTTTAGTGATAGTACTTTTCTTCTAATTATTACTTTCAATACATCCCATAGATTGTGATATGCAGTTTCATTATAATTACTTTTTAAAAAATTCACGTTGTGTTTTCTTCTTTCATGCAAGAGTTGTTTAATAGAAGGCTTTAAAATTTCTAGGAGGATGGTCATTTTGTTTCTTGTTAAACATTTCTAGTTGTATTGCATTGAGATCACAGAGTATTTCTAATAGTTCTTTCTTATAGAACTTAGTGATATCCTTTTGGAACCTAATATAAGATCATTTTTTTTGATGAATATTTGGGGAAAAAATCCATTTTCCATTATCAGAGTGTAGAATTTGATAAATATCCATAATATCTACATAAGTCATATTGTTTAGGTGTTCTTTCTCCTTATTTTTTGCCTACTTAATCTATTTTATAATAAGAATAATGAGTTAAAGTCTCCTGTTACTAGTATCTATGTCTCCTTGCATTTCTTATAGATGTAACTTCATAGAGGTGGTTTCTGCGTTAACTGGTGCTTACATATTGGCTTTATCTTTGTTGTGAAATGTGGACATCAGTATTTCATTTTGTTTTAATTAAAGAATTTTTATTTATTTATTTATTTGACACAGAGAGAGAAAGAGATCACAAGTAAGCAGAGAGGCAGGCAGAGAGAGAGGGGGAAGCAGGCTCCCTGCTGAGCAGAGAACCTAATGCGGGGCTCAATCCCAGGACCCTGAGATCATGACCTGAGCCACCTAGGCACCCCTGGAAGTCAGTATTTCTTTGTTAATATTTAATACTTGGGGGCTTGAATTCTGTCCGTTCTATAACCAGGAGTTCTGTTGGTTTCTTACTTTCATTTGCCAAGGCTATCTTTTCTCATCTCTTTATTTTTAGCTTTTCTAGATCAATTTATTTTAGATATATCTCTTTAAAGATTTATTTATTTTAGCACAAATTGGGGGAGGAGCAGAGGGAGAGAATCTTCAAGCAGACTCTCTGCTGAGCATGGAACCTGAAGCTGGGTTCAGTCCCAGGACCCATGATATCATGACCTGAGCCAAAAGCAATAGTCAGAACCTCAACCGACTGACCCACCCAGGTGCCTCCTAGATATCTCTCTTGTATACAGAATATAGCTGGTTCTTGGTTTGTGGGCATACTAAAAATCTTTTTCTATTAATAGATGAGGTAAATCTATTTATATTAATTGATATTGATATGACTGATGTTCTTGATCTCTCTATGAATATTTTATAATGTGAATTTTATAATATTTGCTTATATTTCTTAAGTGGGTGTATTTCTTGGGAAGGTTTGTATTTTAGTTTTAGTGGTTATCTTTGTACTGATATCTTTTCTAATGCCCTTAGTCTGTTCTTAGTTAATCTTTAATTATCTGATGTATCAGTGTTTATTGTTGTCTTTTAACTTCCACCTATGTCTCTACAACAATCACAGCTTAGTCTACTTTTCTGTTTCACTTTGTTCCCCTCCCATTTTTTTAGTTGTATCATTTCTATTTAATACCTGTACATGAGTCTTCCACATTCACCTTTCTACTTCCCGTTTTTTTTTAAGATTTATTTTTTTATTTGAGTGCATGCACAGATGTGTGTGTGTGAGTAGGGGGAGAGGGAAGGGAGAGAAAAAATCCTCAAGCAGACTCCATACCCACTGTGGAGCCCATTGTGGGGCTGGATCCCAGGACCCTGAGGTTATGACCTGAGCAAAAACCAAGAGTGTTGCTCAACTGAGTGAGCCACCCAGGTGTCCCTCGTTCTGGTCTTCTGTCTACATTTAAATGTATTAAAATGTTCAGAATTAGTTCTTTTGCTGAAGTTTTTCCAGTTATCTCATGGTTGGATGAAGCTTTTCCTCTAGTATGTTCTCAAGAAGGGTTCATGGAAATTATTTTTCTTTAGCCTTGATACTTGAAGGAGAGCCTGGATAGATATGAAATCATTGGTTTACAATTCTTTTCATTGCGTTTTAAAAAACTGTTGCTCTACTTTTGCCTTCCTTGTATTTTATTTTTGAAAAGGGTGATGCTTATTTAATTCTTCTGCATTTGTTAAGTTATTTGATCTTTCTACAAGGAGGCCTTGCAGATTTTTAAAACTAATCATTGAAATCTAAGAATTTTGTTAAGATATATCTTCAAACTGATTTTTATAACCGTTTTTCTCAGGCACTTGGTATAATTTTTGTTTTTAAGATTTTATTTATTTGAGAGAGAGAGAGCATGAGTGGGAGGGAGGGCAGAGGGAGAGGGAGAAGCAGACTCCCCACTGAGCAGGGAGCCTGATGTGGGGTTCCATCCCAGGACCCTGGTTCATGACCTGAGCTGAAGGCAGATGCTTAACCGACTGAACCACCACCCAGGGACCTCCTGGTTTAATCGTTTGATATGTAAACCAAATCTTTTTTTAAATATTTCTTTCTGAAACATTTCCCTGGATTATAGTTTTAAATATTAATTCTGATTCCAGTGAATCAAATTGTACAGATGCTCTTTACTTCTTCGCCTTATTTCTCTTTACATTACTTTCTCCCTTGTCTTTTTTTCTTTATCTCCTTTTCATTGTCTTGTTTTCTGCCATTTTCAGTGCCTTTTATTAAATTTTAATTTGAATTTATTCCCATTTGGGTGCCTTATAATATTTCATTTTTAAGATATTTTTCTTCTCTTTCTTTCTTGAATGGAACGAACTTCCTCCTTTCCCACCCCCACCTCTTCCTCTTTGTTTTTGTCCTTCTAATTCAGAGTGGGTTTCCATGTACCCAGCTGCTTGTTTGAATATATTTAATTTTGCATGGAGTGTTGTTACAGTTTTCTCCTACTTCATGGTGGTTTTGTCGGGGGGGTGGTGAGAATTTTTTTCAATTGATATATGTTGGTATCATTTTTTCTTTCTTTGAAGTAACTGTATAGAACTGTTCATCTTTTTCCTGCTTATTTTTGTGGTATTGGAATGCATTTTGGGAGATTCTAGTTCAGTGGAGCCCTCAGTATGACTAAGTCTGGCACTTTGTTGTGTAAAGGTAGATAGAGACCACGGGAACAGAATGCCGAATCCAGAAATAAATCTTTACACCTACGGTCAACTGATTTTTGACAAACATATAAAGGTAACTGAATTTTCATGTACAAAATAATGAACTTAGACACTTTATATCACATCATACATAAAAATTAACTCAAAATGGAATTGAGTGTAAGAGCTAAAACTATAAAACTTCCAGAAGAAAACATAAGAGAAAATTTTGTGATTTTAAGTTAGAAAAAAACTTCCTCTATACAAAACAAAAGCATAATCAATAAAAGAAATTATAACTACACTGGGTTTTACCAAAATTTGAAACTTCTGCACTTCAAAAGACATGATTAGGAAAATGAAAGGGCAAGCCACAAACTGGGAGAAAATATTTGCAAATCATATATTTGATTAAGGACTTAACAATTAAGAATATATAAAGAGGTCTTATAATTCAATAATAAGAGAACTTATTTTAAAAATGAACAAATTTTGGGGTGCCTGGGTGGCTCAGTGGGTTAAAGCCTCTGTCTTTGGCTCAGGTCATGATCCCAGAGTCCTGGGATCACGTCCCACATTGGGCTCTCTGCTCAGGAAGCAGGAGCCTGCTTCCTCCTCTCCCTCTCTGCCTGTGTCTCTGCCTACTTGTGATCTCTGTCTGTCAAATAAATAAATAAATAAATAAAAATAAAATAAAAAAAAATTTTAAATGAACAAATTTTGAATAGATGTTTCACCAAAGAAGATACTTTAATGGCTAGTAATCACAAAAAATGCTCAATATTATTAATCATTAGGAAAATGCAAATTAAAATCATAATGAGATACTCTATACCAGTAGAATGATTATAATCAAAAAGACAGTACCAGCCACAGGTGAAGATATGGAGAAACTGGAGCCCTCGTACATTGCTGATGGGTATATAAAATGTTATTGTCACTTTGGAAAACAATTTGGTAGTTTCTAAAAACTAACAAGATAAATATAAACTTAAAATATGATCCAGCAATTCCACTCCTAGATATCTACCCATGGGGAATGAAAACATTTTGTCCCCTTGAAGACTGAAATGTGACTATTTATAACAATATTATTCATAATAGCCCAAATCTGAAAGTAATTAAAAATATCCAGCAGCTGGTGAGTAGATAAAATGTGGTAGATCCCTACAATGGAATACTATTTAGAAATGGAAAAGGCATAAACTATATACTACAACATGTATGAACCTAAGAAACCATAATGCTAAGTGAAAGTAGTCTGAGGCAAAAGACAACATATTGTCTGAACACATTTATGAAGTTTCCAGACTATAAGATTTCATTTATATCAAATTCCTCTAGAGGCAGAAAGCAGACCAGTAACTGGTTCAGGCTGGAGGTAGGAATGGGAATGCATTGTAAGTTGGCACAGGGGAACTTTGCGGCAATGGAAATGTTCTAAAAACACTGTGGTGGTAGTTGCATAACTTTATAAATTCAGCAAATATCACTGAATTGTATACTTACAAGGGGCAAATTTTATGGTGCATGTAAATTATACCCCAGTGAAATCATTTTTAAAAACATACATAAAGAAGTAGGCTTCCAGGTAGTTGAAGATAATAGTGGCTGTCTTCCTTTCTACTTCCCAGTATTTCCTCTATAAATGATGTAGAACATAAGAAAAGAAACTACATGAAAGCCCCACTTTCAGCATGACTTGACAGAGAACTTCCAGACAATTGTAAATAAGATGGAAAAAATGCCAAATCCCAGTGCATGATGTCTGCTTCCTGGTGTTCTTGTAGATGAGAGCATGAACTATACCATGAAGTGTGAAGGGATAGTTTTTTAAATCCATAGCTTGTGTGGTGGGGAGATGGATGGATGAAGAAGGGCAAAAAGGGAGAGGCACCTTCTGGCAGTTGGATGTGAAGGAACAAAGAAGCAAAAGGGGAAAATTTAGGGTCCTGCAAGATAAAAGGTCATACAACTCTTATCAGGAATGTGTAGGGAGCTTAATTAGACCCTCTTTGATTCTCTTATTCCAGGATCTTCCTGTTAAATTTTTTTTGCCTAGTTCCCTATTCTGTCACTTGACCTAAGCAGGCTAGTAGAGCTGTGGCTTTCCAGGTTCATTTTCTATCAGATTTGTTACTTTTACTTACAGTTAGTTTGCTGTTTTTATTGATAATGCTGCAAGCAGGGTTCTTCCACTCTAAACTCCAAATCAAGTCAGCTGTTGTTTTTCACAGCCCATCCTACCCTAGTAGAACTAGAAGGATGAACTAGCTTGGGGGTCAAGAAAGGATGGGAGCAGCCCCAGAACATCAGATTTCCCCTTTATTGTTAGAAGTTCAGCATTTTTTCATGAATAAATGCTTATCAAACTGTTGTTTGCCCCTATTTGATTTACAGAGCTCTGAAATGGTAATTTTTGTCCAGTTTATAACTGTTGTCTGGGGAGAGGATTTACTTACCTCTAAATGCTGCCATACCTGGAAATTCTGCTCCTTTATTTACCTTTAATCAAACTATGTAGTTTAAGGCATTTTCCTCAAGGATATTATAAGTATATATGTATAATTGATATGAAATTCCTATGATATATACAAAAAAATATGGCCTTTTCACAATTATTGCATGTAGTTGGGTTCCCTAAAAGCAGATATGTCAACTGCAGAACAGGGGCCAAATCCCGGCCACTGCCTGTTTTTGTAAATAAAGTTTTATTATAACAAAGCCACTCTCATTTATTTATGTATTTTCTGTGGCTGCTTTCATACCACAGTGGCAGAGTTGAGTATTGTGATAAAGTCTATATGATCCACAGAGCCAATATCTGGTGCTTTACACAAAAAGTTTGCTGACCTTTTCTTCAGAGCAAATTATAACGATAACTAACATAATTACCGTTATAAATAATATTACTTTGTCTAGTATTTTTATTTCACATTTATCCTGCTTTTCTTAACAACCTATATATTCAGCTAGATATGAAATTATCATTTATCAGATTTCAGGAACTAATGGCAAAGTTGCATAATTATGATCATATGAATTACAACCTAAATATACTAAGCATACTAAATATACTAAAATTAATAATTTAATCTAATAATCTAACAATTCTAAAATTTAACAACAGAATAAAAATACACTTTGATATGTTATAGTAATTTCATGTTCATCTTGGCCTGGAATAACATTCACTCTAACAATATTCTGTTTACATTGAATTCTTCCTCCATCATACCTGCTCTCACATGACCAAACTACTGCAAAGTCATCATCATGAGAAAATGCACATTTTTTTCTTTGACATTTTGAAATATTCTTGCTTAAGTATTAATTTGCTTTTAAACAGGGAATATTTAAGTTGTTTAATACTAAATATTTTGTGGAGCACTTTTCTCAGTTCAATGTATCTTACCTATTAGAGAAGACATTCAGTGTTCTTTGTTGAATAATATGTTTCTGGATTGAACAAAAGGGAGGAAGGTTATCTGGAAATGTGTCTTCTCCTTGAGAAGCTAAAGACAGGCCAACAAAAGCTTCATTTAGCATATCTCCTCTGTCCAAAGGCCCCAGGAGTTCTGTTAAAAAATGATTGAGATATGAATCAAAATCAAATAAAATTTCTGCTAACTCCTTTATAAGTATGATTACAGGAAAACTTCTGCATAGCCTGATGAAACTTCTTAAAAATTTGTCAGTTAACTATATAGTGTAAATCTTGTAGTCCTAGTCCTTGTATGACTTCTGTCATTCTGACACTTAGCTCAACCAGGAGAATTTGGTAACTGAATAATTAGTGTTTTCAAGTTCACATTTTAAATTTAAAAATCCATTCATAACTTCCCCATAGTGTTTTTTCTTTTCTTTTTTTTTTTTTTAAGATTTTATTTATTTATTTGACAGAGAGACAGTGAGAAGAGGGAACACAAGCAGGGGGAGTGCAAGAGGGAGAAACAGGCTTCCTGCAGAGCAGGGAGCCAGACACGGGACTCAATCCCAGGCCCCAGGGATCATGACCTGAGCCAAAGACAGATGCTTAATGACTGAGCCACCCGCCACCCCCATTCATAGTGTTTTATCCACCATTTTATTAATCAAATATTTTTGTTGTTGTTAACCAACTACTGGAATACTTTATTATATTGGAAAATGAAGAGAAGTAAATTATTTTATATCCCACATATAGAACACAATTTGAAAGTAAAAAAGGAAAGTATCTTTTACAGGAATGTATTTTTTCCAATATTTACTCATCTTAATTGGAATTTTAAAGTATGTAGAGAGTTTGCTATTCCCACATCATACCGATGTACAGAGCAAACTTTTTAAAATTGGCAGCTTAGGGCATTATTTAGAAAAATTGTGAAACATGTTGACATTGTGAAAAATATATTCGAAGAAACATAAGTTTTATTAAAGGCTAAAAACTCTTAGGACCACACTGTGTGTGTGTGTGTGTGTGTGTGTGTGTGTGTGTGTGTGTGTACCCTGTTAACCATTTTTAAAGTGTGCAGTTCAGTAGTATTAAGTATACTCATCTTATTGTGCAAAAGATCTCCAAAATTTTTTCTGCTTATAAAATTGACACTGTACACCCATTAAACAGCTCCCCGTTTATTTCTCTTTCCCTTCCTCTAGCCCCTGGTAACCACCATTTTGCTTTCTGTTTCTATAAATCTGACTACTTTGGATACTTCACTTAAGTGGTATCATGTAGTATTTGCATTTATGTGACTGGCATATTTCCCTCTGCAGAATGTCTTCATGGTTTATCCATGTTTTAGGATTTCCCTCCTTTTTAAAGGCTGAATGATATTCCACCATATGTATATACCACATTTTGCTTATCCATTTGTCCATGCATGGAAATTTGGATTGCTTCCAGCTTCTGGCTGTCGTGAATAATTCTGTTATAAAGATGGGTGTGCAGATATCTTTCTGATACCCTGATTATACTTCCTTTGGATATATACCTGTAAGAGGGGTTGCTGGATCATATGTAAGTTCTGTTTTTAATTTCTTAAATTAATTTCTTTAGTTAGTTAAGTTTTATTTAAGTAATCGCTACACCCAGTGTAGGGCTCAAACTCATGACTCCTGGATAAAGAGTCGCATGCTCCTCTGACTGAGCCAGCCAGATGCCCCAACTGTTTTTAATTAATGAACCACCATGTTGTCTTCTTTGTGGTTGCACCATTTTACAGTCCTACCAACAGTGCTCCAAATTTTCCACAACTTTGCCAACACTTGTCATTTTCTTTTTTTTTTTTAATTAGAGCCATCCTAATGGGTGTGAGTTGATATCTCGTTGCAGTCTTGATTTGCATTTCTATAATTATCAGTGATGCTGAACATATTTTCATGTCCTTATTGGCCATTTGTTTATCTTCATTGGTGAAATATCTATTCAGGTCCCTTTGCCCATTTTTGAATCAGGTTGTTTGATTTTTGTTGTTGAGTTTTAGGAGTACTTTATATTGATGTTATTAATCCCTTATCAGACATATGATTTTCAGGTATTTTCTCCCATTTCATAGGCTGCCTTTTCATTCTGTTGATAGTGTCCTTTCATGAATAAAAGTTTTAAATTTTGATGCAGTCCAATTTATTTTTACTTTTGTTGTCTATACTTCTGGTATCCTCTCCAACTAAACATTGCCAAATTCAATGTCATGAAGATTTTTCCCCTTTTTTCTCCCTAAACTTTTGTAGTTTAAGTCTTATATTTAGGTCTTTGATCCATTTTGAGTTAATTTTCATATATAGTACAAGTTAAGGGTCCAACTTCATTTTTAAAAATATAGATATCCAGTTTTCCAAGCACCAGTTGTTGAAAAGATTTTCCTTTTCCTCACCAAATGGACTTGGTATCCTTGTTGAAAATCATTTGGCCATATATGTAAAGGTTTATTTGTGCTCTATTTTATTCCATCAGTCTGTATGTCTGTTTTTATTCTAGTACTATAGTGTTTTGATTGCTGTAGCTTTGGAGTAAGTTTTGAAGTGAGGAAGTGTGAGTCCTTCAGGTTTATTCTTTATCAAAATTATTTGATTCTTCAGGGTCTCTTTGAGATTCCAAATGAATTTTAGGATGGGTTTTTCTCTTTTTGTAAAATATGTCATTGGGATTGTGATAAGAATTACATTGAATCTATAGATTTCTTTGGGATGTATGGGCATTTTAAAAATAAATCCTACAATCCATGAACAAAAGGGATGCTTTTATTCACTTAGTACTGTGTTTGTTTTCTTTCAGCAGTGTTTTCTATTTTTCAGTGTACAAGTCTTTTACCTCAGGTTTATTCCTAAAATTTTTAATTTTTTTGATGCTCTTGTAAGTGGAATTATTTTTTAAATTTTCTTTACAAATTGTTCATTGAATTTTTTTAAAGTTTTTATTTAAATTCAAGTTAGTTAACATACAGTGTAATATGTTTCAGGTATACTATACAGTGATTCAACACTTGCACACAACACCCAGTACTCATCACAGCAAGCACACTCCTTAATCCCCATCACCTATTTTACCTATCCCCCCATCTACCTCTCCTCTGGCAATCATCAGTTTCTTCTCTATAATTAAGAGTCTGTTTCTGATTTGGATGCCTTTTATTTATTTTATTTCCTAATTGTGCTGGCTGGGATTTCCAATGCTATGTTGAAAAGAAATAGAGAAAGAGGGCATCTTTGTCTTGTTCGTGATTATAGGGGAAAAGCTTTCAGTTTTTCACTATTGACTATGATGTTAGCTGTGGGCTTATAATAATTTTAGTATGGTCTTTTTAGGTCAAGGTAGTTTCCTTCTAGAGTTAATTTATCGAGTTTCTATCATGAAAGGGTATTGAGTTTTGCTAAATGCCTTTTCTGTATCAATTGAGAAATATATAGTTTCTGTCCTTTATTCTGTTAATGTGGTGTATTACATCAATTTACTTTTGTAGGTTGAACTGTTCTTACATTTCAGAAATAAATTACTTGAAGTATAGTCTTTTTAATATGCTGCTGAATTTGGTTTAGTAGTATTTTGTTAAGAATTTTGCATCAACATTTATCAGAGATAGTGGTCTATTCTTTAGTGTCTTTGGCTTTGGTATTAGGGTGCTAGAAAGTGGAGGAGGGACATCAAAGTACCCTGAATTGAGAAGGCACTTTGCGACAGGAAAACAAAGGAGGTGACTCCTTACACAGTTTACACAGAGTTCTATTAAGGGTAACTTATTGATGGGGGGAGATCAGGTGGAAGATGGTCCATGGCAACTGCACAGTTATTTTCCACAAAATCCAGACCTTAGTCCACAGATTTTATTAGAGCAAGGGGCCACAAAGGACAGTGCAGCAAGATCAAAGTGTTCACACACATCACAAAGGGTTTGCATGCACCTAATTGATAGCTAACCTTTAACTAGATTCTGTGGCACCACCTGTGTGTCAGGCAGGGGAAAAGACTATGTTATTGCTGACAGACTCATGGGAGGCCAGAACATGCCACCCCCTATCCTGACCTTGGCAGGCTTTCTAAGGTATGTGTATTAATCTCCAAGGGGCTGGAACATGTACCCCAAGAGAGGTCTTTGGGTAAACATGAACAAGATGGTGGGCCAAAGGTGGAATCAGTATTGTCAGCACTCCTACATAGAGTAATGATGGCTTCATAGAATGAGTTTGAGATGTTGTTTTCTGTTTAGTTTTTTGTACAAGTTTGAGGAGGACTGGTGTTAATTCTTCTTTTAATGTGTAGTAGAATTTCCCTTGAAGTCATCAAATCCTAGACTTTTCTTTTTGATTTATCCATTTCTAGAATTTATCCATTCCTTTTAGGTTTTACAATTTGTAGGCATGCAATTGTTCATAGTACACCTAGAATCCTTTTTATTTCTGTGGTATTGGTTGTAACAGCCCCTTTCACTTTGGATTTTCATTTTTGAGTTATTCCTTTTTCCCCCCCCCCATAATCTAGCTAATGACTTGTCAATTTTTGTTGAAGTTAAAAAAAAACAAACACCTCTTAGTTTCCTTGGTCTTTTCTGTTGTTTTTTCTGGTCTCCATTTCATTTATTTGATCTTTGTTATTTCCTTCCTTCTGTTAACTTGGGGCTTAGATCTTTTTTTTCAGTTCCTGAGGTGTAAAGTTAAGTTTTGATCTGAGATCTTTCCTCTTTTTTAATGTAAACATTTACTGATATAAATTTCTTTCTCAGCACTGCTTTTGCAGCATCCCATAAATTTGGGTATGTTGTGTTTTCATTTTCATTTGTGTCAAGATATTTTCTAATTTCCCTTGCGATTTCTTCTTTGACCTATTGGTTATTTAAAAGTGTGTAGTTTAATCTCCATGTCTTGCTGGTTAATTGTATGTGTCAACTTTACTGAGCTAAGGGGTGCCTACATGGGCAATAAAACATTATTTTGGGGTATGTCTGTGAGTGGGTTCAGGAAGCAATTAGCATTTGAATCAGTAGACTAAGTAAAGAAGTCTACTTCACCAGTGTGGACAGTTATCTTCCAGTCTATTCAAGACCCAAACAGAACAAAAAGTCAGAGAAAGGAAGAATTGTACCTCTCTCTTCTTGAACTGGTACGTCCATCTTCTCCTGCCTTCTGATATTGGAATTCCTGGTTCATGGGCCTTTAGACTTTGGGACTTGTACCAATGGTACCCAACCCCATTCCCCTCCATTCTACCTCCCTCTCCACCATTCTCAAGCCTTTGGCCCCAGACTGGGAGTTATACCATTGACTTTTCTGGTTCTCAGGCCTTCACACTTGCACCGAATCACACCACCAGCTTTCTTGGTTCTAAGCTTGCAGATGGCATATTGTGGGACTTCTCAATCTTCACAATCATGTGAGCCAATTCCCATAATAAATCCCTCATGTATGTATGTATGTTCTTTTTTTTTTAAAGATTTTATTTATTTACTTGACAGACAGAGATCATGAGTAGGCAGAGAGGCAGGCAGAGAGAGAGGAGGAAGCAGGCTCCCTGCTGAGCAGAGAGCCCAATACGGGGTTCGATCCCAGGACCCTGAGATCATGACCTGAGCCAAAGACAGAGGCTTAACCTACTGAGCCACCCAGGCACCCTGTATCTATCTATTCTATTTGTGCTGTTTCTCTGGCGAATCCTAATGTACATATATTTACAGATTTTTCAGTTTTCCTTCTGCTGTTGATTTCTAGTTTTATTCCATTGTATTACGAACAGATATCTTTTATGATTTCAGTCTTCTTTTTTAAAAAATATTTTATTTATTTATTTGACAAAGAGATCAGGAGTAGGCAGAGGAAGCAGGCTCCCTACCGAACAGAGAGCCTGATGCGGAGCAGAGTGCCTGATGTGGGGCTTGATCCCAGGACCCTGAAATCATGACCTGGGCTGTAGGCAGAGGCTTTAACCCACTGAGCCACCCAGGCGCCCCTGATTTCAGTCTTCTTAATATTGTTAAGACTTGGGTATTTTTGCCTGATTTAAGATCTGTCCAGTGGAATGTTCCATGTGCACTTGAGAAGGATGTATTTTACATTATTGTGTCAGTGTTCCACATATGTCTGTTAGGTCACTTGGTGTATAGTACTGTTCGAATCCTTTCTTTCTGATCTTCTGCCTGGTTGTTCTTCTATTATTGAAAGAAGGGTATTGAAGTCTCCCACTATTATTCTGTTGCTCTCTATTTCTCCTATCAATTCTGTCAGTGTTTGCTAAATAAAAATTTATAATTATTATATCCTCTTTGTGAGTTGTTCTCTTTATCATTATATAATACACTTCTTTGTCTCTTGTGACAATTTTTGCCTTAAAATCTGTATGTCTGATATTAGACAACTTTGTTGTCTTATCATTTGTACAGAATACTTTTTCCGTCCTTCACTTTCAGCCTGTTGTTGGATCGTGTTTTTTTAATCCACTCAGCCAGTCTATGTCTTTTGACTGGGGATTTTAATCCATTTACATTTAGACTAATTACTGATACAGAAGGACTTACCATTGCTATTTTGTTACTTCTTTTCTAATGTCTTACAGCTTTTGTCTTTTATTTCCCTTACTGCATTTTTTTCCTTTGTGGGTGTTTTTGGTTTTTTTTGGTAGTGAATGCTGATACACTGCAATTTCTTTCTCATTTCCTTTTTTGTGTAGTCTATAGTGTTTCTTGTATAATTTTGATTATATAAAATATCCTAAAAGTTAAAAAAATCTATTTTAAGCTGATAACTTATTTTAAGCTGATTACATACAAACACCTTAGTCCTTTACAGTTTTGTCCCCCCAATTTGTTATTGTTACAAAACATATCTTTATATATTGTATACTGTTAACATAGATTTACAGGTTTTTTTTTTTTTTTGTCTTTTATACTCTACATAGGAATTAAAAGTAGATTATGCAACAGTAGTACAGGATTCTATATTTGTTCATGTGTTTAGCTTTCTTTACTGGGTAACCTTATACTTTTATATGACTTCACATTGCTGTTTAGCATTTTTCTGGTTCCATTTGTAGAATTCTAGCATTTTTTTGTATGGCAGGTTAGCGGTACTGACTTTCTTCAGCTTTTATTTGGGAAGATCTTGATTTCTTCCTCAGTTTCAAAGCACATTTTTATAGGACACAATAATCTTGGTTGATAGTTTTTTTCTTCTAGCACTTTTAGTATATTATCCTGTTCTCTTGCAATCTGCAAGGTTTCTGCTGAGAAATCTGATCATCTTACTGAGGCTTTTCTGTACATGATGAGTCATTTTCTCTTGCTGTTTTCAAGATTCTCTTTGACTTTAACAGTTTGGTTATAATGTAGGTTTCTTTGTGTTTTTGTTAGTTGGAGTTCATTGAGTTCTTGAGGATGTTTTCATTTCTTTCCTTAGATTTGGGACATTTTCAGCTATTATTTTGTTCAAATGAGCTTTCTGTCTTTTTTCTTTCTGGGGTTCCAATAATGCATATAGCGGCCTCTTACGCTCTCTTCACTTTTCTTCATTCTTTTTTCTTTTTGTTCCTCTGACTCAATGATTTCAAATGACCTGTGTTCAAGCTTGCCAGTTCTTTCTTCTGCCTGATGAAGTCTGTTTTTGAACTCTTTTGGTGAATTTTTCAGTTCGATTGTTGTATTTTCGATCCACAGAATTTGTGTTTTGTTTTGTTTTGTTTTGATATTTTCTATCTCTTCACAGATATTCTCATTTTGTTTATGCATTGTTTTCCTCATTTGTGTAATTATCTATATTCTCCCTAAGGTTACTGATCATCATTATGATAATTACTTTAAGTTTTTAGGAACTTTATACATATGCATTTCTTTAATTTCAATTTCTGGGCTTATTTTTTTTTTTAAGATTTTATTTTTTTATTTATTTGACAGAGAGAGGGAGATCAAAAGTAGGCAGAGAGGCAGGCAGAGAGAGAGGGGGAAGCAGGCTCCCTGCTGAGCAGAGAGCCCGATGTGGGGCTTGATCCCAGGACCCTGAGATCATGACCTGAGCCGAAGGCAGAGGCTTAACCCACTGAGCCACTCAGGTGCCCCTGGGTTTATTTTTAATCCTTTGATCAGACCACGTTTCCCTGTTTCTTTGTATGCCTGTGATCTTTTTTCGAGATTTTGTCATTTGTAAAAAGAGCCATTTTTCCTAGTCTTTATGGACTGGTTTTGTTGAGGGAAAGATCATTACAAAATGGACTAGCTAGAGGTTCTGGGGCCTCTCAGACCTTTTCTGATGTGTCTTTCTTGAGGTTGTGTGTGTGCTTTTATTTTAGTATATATGGGTGCTTTTGACTGTCTTGATTTCTCATTCTCCCCTCCCCCATTAGGAGATTTCAGTTTCTATTTCTGTTAAATTCCTCTGCCTGTATTTTCTTTTTCTGCCTAGTGTCTGCCTGCATGACTGCAGAGCTTCTGTTGTTCCATTGCACCAAGGCCCTTACCTGGTCTCTAACCTGATATGCAGACTATACTGCATCTCATCAACACTCTGAGCTGGGAAGGACAGAAATCAGTTCCTTATGCAGGTCCCAGAGAAGCCAGACACTGTACTTAAGTTCCACTCTATTTCTTCTGTCTCAAGGGAGGGACTGGTTCCTGGGTGGTATTCTTCCTATTGTACCACACTGCCTGAGGAGAGGGGCATTGTGTAGGGTGAGCAAAATGCAATGAACTTTTTTATTCTTATTGGAAACCACCCCTTTTCTTGTTTATGTATTGGTGTGGGTCCTATAGCCCCCTAACTAGTCTCTAAAGTTCTCACAAAGGTATATTGTTCTTTATATTGCTTTTAAGTTGGTGTCTCCATGGAACAGGGGCCTGAAGCCTCCTATCTTTCTAAAATCACTCCTTCCACAGTGAAGTCACTAGTTTCCACAAAATGTGTGTAAAACTGTAACAGGTAAAAACTAAATGCTTTAACACAGACAAAGATGATTACATTTATCCTCACATTGAGTCCTTTTTCCAATTATTATTGTTACCAGTTTTTGTCATGTCCATTACAAAATACATATGGTTTGGATTTCAATAATTGTCAGTAATAAAGTCTTAGAGATCCATTAGTATTAAGGAAGAAAATGTAGGAAGTGTTTTAATCAGCAAACTTATTTTCTAGAATACCATTACATGTGCCATTTTTACTCTTTGCTATTCACAAACCTAAAATGAGAATGTATAAATGTCAATAAATGGAGTTCTCAGGTGGTTCCATTTTCAAATGTGAAAGTAAGCTTTGGTTATTCATATAAGCAAACTTTTGTTGAGAGTCTGCTCTATGCAGGTTGCTACTGATAGGGGGATATAAACATGAAGAGAAAGTAATCCCTGTTCTTGATGGGCTTAGAGTTTGATAGCAGGATAGGGAAAATGGTCAGAAGAAATAAAGATTAACAACATAGAGGCAGAGAAGAAAAGTTCTTGGAAGATACTAAAAGGCTTATTTTGGTTCTTTGTGCTTATAAAAATGCTTAGATTGTGCTTTCTTGAATAAAAAGTGAAAGTAAGATCCATAGTAGCAGCAAATGATTATTGTTGCAGTTGGGGGAAATGTCAGCAGAAGAGAAGAAGAGTTAGTTAAAAATAATTAATTTAACAGTGTCTTTATTCTTAAGTTAACTATTTTAGGTCAGATGGTCTTAGTTTATAGTTATATTAATGTGGCTTTATTTAAAAATATAATATTGAGCTTACTAAATTTCTGGGAAGGTTGTAGGCATGACTAGTAGTTTGGTGCCACCTCGTAAACAAAGCATAATGTCTTAAATTAGCAAAATATAAAGAGGCAGAATTTTGCGGTAAAGCCAGAGGATAGGGTAGGGAGAGGTTATAGCCTTAGTGATCTATTACTTTTAAAGTCATATATTTTTGTTCCATAGGCAGAGAGAGGAAGAGTTTGGGTTAAAGTTCACTGAATTGGGTAACTTGTGTGTTTGCCAGAAAGCAGGAATTATCTAGAATTTTATTTCGTTTTTCTAGAGCAGATTTTAAACTGGTAGTCCATATGCCCAAATCAGTTTCTAGATGTATGCATGTATATAATTATCTAAGAACAAAGCTTATTTAAAAGAAAAAAACAAAAACCTAATACTTCTTACAAGATTATGTCTGGGGACTTTCTAAATTGTTTAAAAGATCAGTATGAAGAATTTTTGTAAACAGTTCTTACTTGGTCTGTGTCCTTTTAACTTAAAAGGTTTTACAGTATAATTGGTCTGTAAATATCAGAATTTTCTTTATCTTGTGCAATGTACACAAAGAGGCCGTCAAATGGCTTACCTTGTACTTATCAACTTGTTTATTTTTATGCCTCCAAAAAGCTGTATTTTTTTACAAGAGCAGCTGCTACTTTGTAAATATTTTAATGGCTTCTGTTAAGTAGAGCTGTCAGTTTAACAAACAATGTCATAAAAGATTTTCATTCTTCCGTGTATTGCATATCTTGAAATGTGTATACCCTGAAAATCTCTGGGAGATTTTAGACTGGAATGGATGTCTCCTTTGAAGGCGCAAAGCCAACAAAAGAAGAGACAGATTTAAAGAACGGTGTATAAGATAATCAAGGAAACAGTGCCATTTATTTCAGAAGACAAATGCATGACAGCAGTAAGCTAAGTAAGTAAGATGTGTAGCACACATCTCCTTTTTTGAACTCAACTGCAAATTTAAACACTGTTCAAATTAATAATCTGACTCAGGCAATATCATAATTACTGACCATTATCTGAGTTTTATTCTTGGCCATGCCATCTGATCTTGAGCAGATCATCTAACTTTTCAGATTGTTGGTAAGGGTTTCAGAAATGCGCATCTCATATACTGTTGATTGTATATTGTTGTAAATCAACACCTAAAGGAAATTTGGCAGTATGCATAAAAATAAAAGTATTTCTCTTTTTGGCCTAGAAATACTGTACCTTGAAATTTATCCTAAACACTAGCATAATGTCTACAAAGATATTTACAAAGGTATTTTTATTTATGTCAGCTTATTATTTAAATATTATCCCCCCCCGCCACACACCTTATCATGGAATTTCAACATGTCTGAAACCAAAGAGAACAGTATAATGAATCCTTAGCTAGTTCTCCATCATCTAGCTTCAGCAGTTATCAGTTATGGTCAATCTTATTTCTTCTCAATCCTTTACCACTTCCACACACTACTCACTGGAATAATTAAAGCAAATCCTAGACAGATTATTTTATTGAAATATTTTATATTGTAACTCTTAAAAGATAAGTAATTCCCCCTTTTAATTTTTTATTGAAGTATAATTAATTTATTAGTTTCTGGTGTACAAACCTATGCATTTACTCAATGCTTATCAAGGTAAGTGTACTCTTAATCTACTCTATTTTACCCATTCCCCCATTTACCTCTTCTCTGGCAACCACAAGTTCATTCTGTGTATTTAAGAGTGTTTTTTTTTCTTTTTTTCTTTGGTTGTTCATTTGTTTCTTAAATTATACATATGAGTGCACTCATATGGTATCTTTCTCTGACTCATTTCACTTAGTATCATACTCCCTAGGTCCATCTATGTTGTTGCAAATGGCAAGATTTTATTCATTTTTTTTTTACAGAATAATATTCTTATGTGTGTTTATACACACTACATCTCCTTTATCTACTCATTATAATTATAGACACTTGGTTTGTTTCCATATATTGCCTATTGTAAGTAATGCTGTAATAAATATAGGGGTGCATATATCTTTTTGCAATAGTGTTTTCATTTTAGTAGATACATAGTAGAAATATTAGATTGTATGCTATTTCTATTTTTAATTTTTAAAAGGTTTTATTTATGTGTGAGAGAGAAAGAGATAGCAAGAGAGAGCACGACTGGGGGGAAGAAGAG
The DNA here is from genome assembly GCF_002288905.1 of Enhydra lutris kenyoni. Lineage (NCBI taxonomy): Eukaryota > Metazoa > Chordata > Mammalia > Carnivora > Mustelidae > Enhydra > Enhydra lutris. The sequence continues at coordinate 14,531,012 of NW_019154102.1, forward strand.
GGAGAAGCAGGCTCCTCACTGAGCAGGGAGCCCAATGTGGAGCTCGATCCCAGGACCCTGGGATCATGACCTGAGCCAAAGGCAGATGTTTAAATGACTGAACTACCCAGTTGCCCCTATTTTTAATTTCTTGAGGAATCTCTATACTTTTCCACAGTGGCTGCACCAATTTGCATTCCCATCAATAGTACACAAGAGTTCCTTTTTCTCCGCATCCTCTCCAACATGTTACTTCTTGTCTTTCTGATTTTTGACATTCTGATGGTGTGAGGTGGTATGTATATCTTTGTGGTTTCAGTTTGATGATTAGTTATGCTGAGCATCTTTTCATATGTCAGTTGGCCAGCTGTATGACTTCTTTGGAAAAATTTCTATTCAGCTGCCCAGATTTCAATTGTATTATTTGGGGGCAGGGTTAAGATGTATAACTTCTTTATATATTTTTGTTATTAACCCTTATCAGATATGTCATTTGTAAATATCTTCTCCCATTCAGTAGGCTGTCTTTTTGTTTTGTGGATGGTTTCCTTCACTGTACAGAAGGTTTTCATTTTGGTATAGTCCAGCAAAAGTAATTTTCCTTTTGCTTCCCTTGCCAGAGGAGACTTATCTAGAAAAATGTTTCTGTGGTCAATGTAAAAGATATTACTGCCTATATATTCTTACAGGAGTTTTATGATTTCAGGTCTCCAATTTAGGTCTTTCATTCATTTTGAGTTTATGTATGGCTTAAGAAAGTGGTCCGTTTCCATTCTTTTATATGTAGCTGTCCAGTTTTCCCAACACTGTTTGTTGAAGAGACTGTCTTTTCCCCATTGTATATTCTTGCCTCCTTTGTCATAAATGAACTTACTATAAAAGTATGAGTTTATTTCTGGACTCTCTATTCTGTTCCATAGATCTGCGTTATCTGTTATCATGCCAGTATCATACTTCTTTGATTCCCATAGCTTTATAGTATATCTTGAAATTTGGGATTATATGCCTCCAGCTTTATTCTTTTCTTCTCGAGAACACTTTGGCTATTTGAAGTCTTTTGTGGTTCCATACAAATTTTAGGATTATTTGTCCTAGTTCTGTGAAAAATGTTGTTGATGATATTTGATAGGGATTGCATTGAAACTGTAGCTTATTTGGGTAGGGTTTTTTTAAACGTTTTTTAAAACTTTTTTTGAGAGAGAGTGACAGCAAATGGGGGGTGGGTGAGAGGGGCAGAGAAAAGACAGAATCTTAAGTAGGCTCCATGCCCAGCACAGAGTCTGAAGAGGGGCCTGATTTCATGACCTGGGATCATGACCTGAGCTGAAATCAAGAGTTGCACACTTAATTGACTGAGCCAACCAGGCATCCCTAGATTGCTTTGGGTAGTATGGACATTTTAACAATACTGGTTTTTCCAGTCCATGGGCATGGAATATTTTTCCATTTGTTCTGTTATCCTGTTTGATGCTTGGTTTAGTTTCTCTTTCATTAAAAATAGATACTACATCATTAGTTAATACTGATATTGTCAGTTTAAGTTCAGGTCTCCAGTGATTTTTCTTTTTCATCAGTGTTACTGTACTTACATCACCATTCTCTTTTGTTGAAAATCCCAATTCTTAATACTATCACTATCATTTGCTTTATTCTATACCACATGTGTGACTCTTGGATTCTCAATAATACTGCCACTGATATGATTATAAAACAGTTAAGGATTTTTTTGAAAGACTATTTTTCTCCTTGGGTATACCTATTTAAGTTGTATAGTTAAAAATACTGTATTTTTAAAAGTCACTTGGAATAATTCCTTCATTATTATGGCAACAATTGGATACCTAGTTAGCTTTGCTTCATTTCAAGATTACATTTTTTAGAAGCTTATTTTGTTTTATAATTATATAAAATTAATGGTTCCAGAGTCCAGTCTATAAACAAAGGCATATTCAAGGAAATCTAAGTTCCACACCTGTACTCTTCTCCCTGGTTCCTTCTTATCTCTATAGTAACTATTATAAAAATTTAAACAAAAATACATAAACAGTGCTATAATGAATAGCTTTGTGCATTCATCTTTCCACGTATATATGTGTGTATATATGGTTTTTTTTCGTTTTTGACAAGGGTGTCTTTGGATTAGATTTCTGTGAGTGGGATTTCTGGATCAAAGGGTAACTTCATAGATTTATTAGATATTGTCAAATACTCTTATATAGGACTTACATTATTTTGCATTCCCACTGGCAGTGTATGTATTCATCCCTCCAACCTTGCCAAGAGAATATACTGTCAGACTTTGAGAATCTAACAGGTAGAAAATATCTCAGGGAGGTTTAATTTGATGGGAACTTTCTGTTCCTATCTTTAATCCATTTTTCTTTAAGAATGTGGGTCTTGGGGTGCCTGGGTGGTTCAGTGGGTTAAGCCTCTGCCTTCGGCTCGGGTCATGATCTCAGGGTCCTGGGATCGAGCCCCGCATCAGGCTCTCTGCTCAGGAGGGAGCCTGCTTCCCCCCCTCTCTCTGCCTGCCTCTCTGTCTACTTGTGATCTCTGTCTGTCAAATAAATAAATAAAAAATCTTAAAAAAAAAAAAAAAAGAATGTGGGTCTTTTTCTTTATTTAGCAGCTCTTAATATTTTAGAGATAGTAAGTTTTGTTTTTTAAGAGAGCACAAGCAGTGGGGGGAAGGGCAGAAGGAGAAGGAAAGAATCTTAAGCAGATTCCACACCCAGTGCGGGGCCAGATGTGGGGCTTGATTTCACTACCCTGAGATCATGACCTGAGCTGAAATCGAAAGCTGGATGTTTAACTGAGCCACCCAGGTGTCCCTAGAGATATTAAATTTTTATTCACATAAGTTCCAAATATTTTTTTTCATTAGTTGTATCTTAAAAATTTGTTTAATGTGGTTTTTCTCTGTAAGATATTTTAATTTTAGGTTATTACATTTATCACTTTTCCCTTTTAACTTCTGGATTTTGAAATTTGGTGTGTTGATTTTTGTTGCCATAACCAGTTACCACAAATTTAGCACCTTAAATGAATGCCCACCTATTATCTCACTGTTCTGTGGGTTGAAGTCCATGTGCAGTGCAGCTTGGCTGGTCCCCTTTCTCAGGGCCTTACAAGACTGAAATCAAATTGCTGGCTGGGCTGGTGTCTAAAGGTTCTGTGGGGAAGATTTTGTTCCAAGCTCATTCAGGTTGTTGGCTGACTTCAGTTCCTTGAGGTTGTAGCACTAAGTTCTCTCATTCCTTTCTGGTTATCAGACAGGGCCATTCCTTTGCTCCTAGAGAGGTTCCCTCTTGAGCTCTCCATGAGGATTCCTCCAGCAAGATAAGTTCAAATTTCTTTCACACTTCAAAACTTTCCGACCTCTTTTCACTGCCACATTTTTTTGACTCTGGTTCATTTGATAGACTGTGCCCAAATGGATAATGCAACTGTAATTACATTTTTTTAAATTAACATTTTACTCTTAGATTATACTATGAAAAAATATAGATATACAATATACAGCTTCTAAAAATTATGAAACATATTTATAAAATTGCCAATCTAAAGAATTCTGGTATAACATTTGCAAAGTCCCTTTTGCCATGTAGCACAGCATATTCATAGGTTCCAGGGATTCAGATATGGACATCTTCGGAGGATCCATTTTGCCTACCACTCTTTTGAAAGTTTCCCTAATTCCAGCTTATACTGGACTTCACCCATGTTTTTTTTTTTTCTAGTGCTTACAGGTTTAGACTTAAATCCTTCATCCTTCTTGAATTTACTATGGTGTGAGGAGTGAGTCCAATTTTAACAAATCCAGTATAATCATTCCATTATTAGATTCCAGTTACCAAAAAGTTGAAGTTCATCTTTACCTCACTGATTTGAATGGCTCTTTTCATATACTAAATTTCTTTTTTTTTTTAAGATTTTTTTATTTATTCATTTGACAGATAGAGATCACAAGTAGGTAGAGAGACAGGCAGAGAGGGAGGAGGAAGCAGGCTCCCCGCTGAGCAGAGAGCCCGATGCGGGGCTCGATCCCAGGACCCTGGGATCATGACCCGAGCCGAAGGCAGAGGCTTTAACCCACTGAGCCACCCAGGCGCCCCTCATATACTAAATTTCATAGGAATTGTCTACTCTGTTTGATTAGGATACCAATATAATACTTTTAATCATAGAGTCTTTATGGTATGCTTAAATGTCTGTGGGATCATTCCCTCTTATTCTTCTTTTGCAGGATTTTCCTGGCTTTTCTTACTTACTCATCTTTCCAAAAAATTTTACAAGTAACTTGTTGATACTGGGGGGAAAAAGTCTGATGATATTTTTATAATCATAGTGTTAAGTTTATAGGTTAACCTGGAGAGAGCTGATTGGGTCAAATGTCCTTTCTGTATCTGTGGAAGTGATCATAAGGTTTTACTTCTTAGTTCTATGAATATAATGAATTAATGGGTTTCCCAACAAAACCATCCTTGCCAATAGGAATAAACCACACTTAGTCATGATTTTTTAAAATGTGCTATTAGATCCATTTGCTAATGTTTCATTTAAGAGTTGTTATAATGATACTCATAAGGGAGAATGATCAGAAGTAATGCCTATGATAGGTGCAGCATCAATGGTGTACTTTGAAATTTGCCTCCTTTTTAATGGCCTTGGAAAGTTTAACAGCCATTGAGATACTCTGATTTTTACATATTTGGTAGAATTTTCCTACTGGGCCAAGGTATTTTAGTGTGGGGGGAGAGCACTTTAATTCTTCTATTTTCTTATATGGTAACTTGTCATTTAAGACTTAATGCTAGTCTGGTATATTATAGACGTCTTAAAAATTATCCATTCCAATGAAGTCTTCAAATATATTCACAGAGTTCTGTAAATAGTCTCTTATGATACTTTAAATTTCTTCTGTTCTGATCATCATTCCCCATTTATCATGTCTAATTCTTTGTATTTGTGTGTCCTTCCTTTTCCCCTTGAAAAGGGGTAGCTAGTAATTTGTCTATATTGATGATCTTTTTTTCAAATGAGCAAATTTTGGGTTTATTCTGTTGCTTTTCTGTTTTCTAGCTTCAATTTCTAGAAATTAAGCGCAAGAAATTCTAGCATTAATTTTTGCTTTTACTTTCATTGTCTTTCCTTTTTTTGAGGAGTAGAAGATTGCTTTGTTTTTGTTTCTTAGCTTTTAAGTTCTGCATGAGTCTTCGAATTTCATTTTTAATAGAACTTAAAAGCTATAAATTTTCCTGTGTAAGTCAAATATTTTGATATATTAGATATTCATTATTTTTATTTTTTTTAAATTTTTTAAATTTATTTTCAGTATAACAGTATTCATTGTTTTTGTACCACACCCAGTGCTCCATGCAGTCCGTGCCTTATTTTTATTTTTAAGAAATTCTGCAATTTAACTTGATCTAAGAATATGCAATACTATGTTTTCAAATCTCCAGGTAACAGGACTTTTAATTAAAAAAAACAAAAAAATCTCTACATCTAGTGTGAGACTTGAACTCACAATCCTGAGATCAAAACTTACACACTCTACTGATTGTGCCAGTCATGCACCCCAACAGGCCTTTTAATTTTTATTATTCATTTCTCATTTTATTCTCTGAGGTCAGAGTACATTTCCTGATATCATTTCTCTTTTCCTCAGATTAACAGGCTTATTGCAGTTTCCCTTGTATGTCGCCTAAGATAGGGATAATTTTCCTGAATGTTTCTGTGAACATTTACCAAAAGGTAACCCTCCAGTATCAGAGTTCAGAGTTTATTATAGATCTAAAAGATCTAACTCACTGATTATGTTGTTTAGGTCTTCTGTATCCTAATTTTTTGTCCGCTTGATCTTTGTTAAATTGAAAGTATATTCTCCTTGCATTTCTTCTAATTTCTGCTTAATGATGGCTGTTGTCATATTGTTTGGAATTTTCAGAATTATTAAATCTTTGTTATGAATTGCATCTTTTAGCATTATAAAGTGTCCTTGTTTCTCTTTTTGGTCTGAATTCTACCTCATGAGTTAACAAAGTGTGTTTCATAGTGTCAGCTATGATTTTTGTGGAAAAATTTTTGTGATACTTCTAGGATTTTTTTAAAATCATAGTTTCAGGTATACAAAATATTGCTTTGAGAGGTCTGTATGTTGTGCTATGCTCACCACAAGTGTAGCTACCATATGTCACCATACAACACTATTACAATATGACTGATTACATTCCCTATGTTTTACCTTTAATGCCCAAGACTTTTATTCATTCCATAACTGAAAGCCTATACCTCCCATTCCTCTTCACCCTATTCCTTTATTCCCCTCTCTTCTGGCAACCATCAGTTTGTTCTTTGTATTTATGGGTCTGTTACTCTTTTGGCTTGTTTGTTCATCTGTCTGGCTTTTTAGATTGCACATAAACATGAAGTCATATGGTATGTCTTTCTCTGTCTGACTTATTTCACTTAACATAATACCTTCTAAGTTCAACCATGTTGTTGCAAATGGCAAGATTTCATTCTTTTTTATGGATGACTAATACTCCACTGTGTGTATGTGTTTGTATATACATCACATTTTCTTTATCCATTGATCCATCAATAGCACAGGTTGCTTGGTTATGTGAGTGATGCTGCAGTGAACATGGAAGTGTGGATATCTCTTCAAGAGCTTGATTTCACTTCCTTTAGCTTTATACCTAGAAGTGGGATTGCTGGATCATATGGTAGTTCTATTTTTAATTTTTGGGGGAACCTTCATAGTGTTTTCATACTGGCTGCACCAGTGTACATTCTAACAGTACCCAAGGGTTTCCTTTTCTTCACATCCTCACCAACACTTGTTTTTTTGTTGTCTTTTTGATAATAGTCCTTCTAACAGGTATAAGCTGATGTCTCACTGTAGTTTTATTTTGCATTGCCCTGATGATTAGTGATATTGAGCACCTTATTAGATTCTCTCCCCATTTTTAATTGGCTTGTTTAGGGTTTTTTGCTATTAAGTTGTATGAATTCTTTATCTATTTTGGGTATTAACCCCTTATCTGATAAAAGATTTGCAAATATTTTCCCCCATTCTGTAAGTTGTCCTTTTATTTTGTTGATGATTTCCTTCAGTTATTTATTTTTCAAGTGCTTTCTTCTTCAAATTTTCTAGTTATTTTAAGGCATTGGGTTTATTTGATTTTGTGATATGTCTAGTTTAAGCTCCACTTCTGAAATGATTTTTCCCCTTTTATTTCTAATCATTTTCTTAGTTTTTTTAACCTCTAAGAAATCTTGCTTCTTTAATCACCACAGTTATGAATTTCTCTAATGCTGATTTATGTTGTTCTTTCATAATTTCTATCATAATGTGTATTCATTTATTTAAGCTTACTTTAGAATATTAGGGTCAGTTTTCATGTACTTGTGGGCATGTTTTTCTAGAGTCCTCTCATTCTAGGGGAATTATCCTGCTCTTCTGTTTTTTTTAATTTTTTAAAAATTTTTTACAGTGTTTCAAGATTCATTGTTTATGCACCACACCCAGTGCTCCATGCAATACATGCCCTCCTTAATACCCACCACCAGGCTCGCCCATCTCTTCTGTTTTTTATAAGTAACTTTGTATGAGATTCGAATGGTAACTTTCACTGTTACTCGTTTTTATGAGAAATTGATTTTTCTACTTTTAAGAGGGCAGGAGGGGCCAAAATAACTTTTTAAAATCTTTATAAATTTGGATAATCTGGGTGTGTTATATTCATCAAGCAGTGAAAAATACAGTTTCCTATTACTATCTATTTAGGCTGCTATACCAGAATACCACCAATCTGGGTAGCTTATAAACAACAGGAACTTATTTATTTATTTTTATTTAAATTCAATTAGCCAACACATAATACATCATTAGTTTCAGAGGTACTGTTCAGTAATTTATTAGTTGTGTAGAACACCCAGTGTTCATCACATCACATGCCCTACTTGGAACTTATTTAACATTTTTTCTCCATGTTTGCACAGTGCATAACTTACATAATATTGAAGATGAAGATGTTAATATTTATTTTAAAGAAGATTTTTTTTTAAATCCCAGTGACACGTTTTCCCTTTGAAGCACAAAAATAAGTTCATAAAACAAGAATCAAAATAACCTACTTAGGGCGCCTGGGTGGCTCAGTGGGTTAAAGCCTCTGCCTTCGGCTCAGGTCATGATCCCAGGGTCCTGGGATCGAGCCCCACATCGGGCTCTCTGCTCAGCGGGGAGCCTGCTTCCTCCTCTCTCTCTGCCTGTCTCTCTACCTACTTGTGATCTCTATCTGTCAAATGAATAAAAAAAAAAATCTTAAAAAAAAAAAATAACCTACTTAAACAAGGGTTGCTAAACACGACAAGGCTATATCCAGCCTGATGCCTATTTTTCTAGCAACCTGTAAGCTAGGAATGATTTTTATATTTGTAATGGTTGGAAAAAAATCAAAAGAAAAATAATGTTTTGTGAAAAGTGAAATTTATATAAAATTTATATTTCAGTGCCCACAAGTTTTATTGGAACTCAGCCTTGATCACTCATTTATATATTATCTATGGCTGCTTTTGCTCAATGGTAGAGTTGAGTAGCTGTGACAGAAACTGTGGCCCAAACATCTAAACTATTTACTGTATAGCCCTTTACAGAACAAAACGAGATAGAGTATCTCATTAACCTGGAAGAGCTGGGTCCATTAGAATCTTAGGTTTTAGATCATCTCTTCAAATTTATTTTGGTTCTATCAGAGTGATCAATAAAACAACTGGTTTGATCCTCAGTTCGAATTTTTCATTTTCATTCATGACTTTGGTAGGACCAACAAATAAAGTATTTGAAATATTTTTCTTTCTTCCCTACTAAAACCTTACCTCATAGCTGTCACCCTGGAGTAAAAGGGAAGACTAACATATCATTTTGTGCTGGGCCACATAATTAATGGACCAGTGCACACATTGATGGGTTTAGATGAAAAGTGACTGAAATCTGAACTGTTAGCTTTCCCTTTCTTGTTACTTCAAAACTAGTTTGGGCTTTAAACATCAACTTACAGGTGTTTATCTTTTCTTACTTGTCAGATAAATAGGCTTCCTGAGACATAGTTGTGTGGCTTGTCCTTCTCAAAAAGAAAAGCCCAGTAATCCTACAGTTGAATCCATAGACAAAGACTAAACTACCTAATATCCCTTAAGGTTTCCTCCATCCATTGACATATCCTTCATATCCATTCAGATATGAAAAATTAGAAGTGTCACTATTGAATATTAAGTTACTTAGCAATCTAAAGTATTGTAGTAAAGATTGGAAGATCTTTGCCTCATAGTTTAAATACTGACCAGAATTCAATTTGGTAATTTGTGGTAAAAGACTAAAACCTTAATAATACCTAAAAGCTAGACATCTGAATTACTACATTATTGAAATTTAGACCACAAAAGTTATTTTGTTGCAAGTAAGGTTTTTGGTCAGGGAAGGAGGGGTTATGAGGAATTTTCATGGACTATACTGTACTCTACTATTGAATTTTTTCAATAGTTCAGATTTTATTAAGACTAGTTAAGATTAAATTATCTAACATTCAGTAGTAAATGTTTAGAATATTATCAGTAAGAACCCAATAAACTGTAATGCTGGTTTTATCCCTTATTTCAGTTCAAAATTACAGTTAGGAAAGTATAATGTCCATGTATATTTTTTATGCATCTATTTTAATGTTTTAAAGTTAGGCATTTCTAATAAAATACAATATGCTTTAAAACAGACTTTTTCACCATAGGTCTCCAGTGAAGCTTCTGCTGTTGATAGCAATTTCAATTCGGTATATATTAGTAATGTTTTAAAATACTGGTTAAAAACATGCCAACAATTAATAACATCATTTTCTTTGTCCTCAGTCTGAAATAGTTGAACTATAATGATGGGTGAATTTGCTAATTGTAATGTTTAAATGTATAATTAATATATATACATACACACACACACACACACACATATATATGTCACACCATATATATGGTGTGATAAATCTTCTTTGTATTGCTCTTTTGCTGGGTTTATTATTTCATTTTCTTTTTCCAGATGGATGCTTTTATGAGCCAAACATAGGAGCAGTTTCTGAATTTACCTTTAGGCATTAAGACAAAAGAAGTAGGGGTATTATAACCCAACTTGTTTAAAACATCACTATGCTACTTTGAATGACAGTTTACAATTTACAAGTAGGGTGTGGCTAATAAAGTCACTGAAGCAGACATAAGCATAGGTTTCTTTTATACACTCCTGGCCTGTCAGTTACATCTCCCAAATGCTTTGTTGCACAGGCATGCCAATAACTAAAACCACATTTTATCATTCTTGTACCCAAAGGCTTTTAAAAGGCCATACAACCATATTAGTGTTTGAAAATTCAGATTAAAGTTGAAGTCCTCAAGCAGAGATTTCTTTTCCATATAAAAGAATAAAATTTCCTTGCAACTGATATAATGTAGCATAGGAATGATGAAAATTCTAACAACAAAATTGTTAAAACTTTGGCTTTAAAGTACTTGTTCTGCCTTGTTTGCAACATTTTTTATATATTAACTTTTATACATCTAGAAGATGTTAATACAGATGACTTAAATATGTATGTATATTATCTTCAGTGGTTTAATGTGTATTTTATGCAAATTAAGGTACAGTAAAAACAAACAGCAACAACAACAAAAAACCCTATGGCTATGCTGAGTGCATCCCCTTTCCCGGCTGCCCTAAACATGGCATCCTTAGTAATTTTTTTCTTAATTATTTAAGTATTATTTGTATGTATTTTAACTTTTGTGTGGTAATCTGGTACATAAATTTAACTCTAAGGCATAGATTTGGGTGGTAGAAGCAGAGTTTAAGCCAATAAATTTTAAGCACTTTCTAGTTTTAGAAAATTGGTTCCTACAATAGCATACTTCAGCATTGGATATGAGGTTGTTATGAGTTTGTTACTTCTTTTATTTTTTTTTATTTTTATTTCTTTTAAAGATTGTTTATTTATTTGACAGATAGAGATCACAAGTAGCCAGAGAGGCAGGCAGAGAGAGAGGAGGAAGCAGGCTCCCTACTGCGCAGAGAGCCCGATGCAAGGCTCGATCCCAGGACCCTGAGATCATGACCTGAGCCGAAGGCAGAGGCTTAACCAACTGAGTCACCCAGGCACCCCACAAGTTTGTTACTTCTTGTGTGTGCTTGTACTTCTTGTGTATGCTCTGTCGTTGGAGCATGGGGTGATAAAGTAACTTGAGAGAGGCAGGGTACAGCAGGAAGAGTAGGTGAATCTGACTGAACATGTACAACCCTAAGCTATATGTGAGGTATTTGGTTACAACTATGACTGTGAAAGGCTCAAGGAAACTTTTAGTTAAAATGGGTAGTATGGATGTGTTCTGGAGTAAAATGGTGTTTCCCGCTTTGATTATGTCTCCTGATGACTCCTGTCTATTGCTTGCTACATAAGAAGATTTTCTGTAAGTCTTTTTAGGTTTCTTAGTGTGAAGTCCTTTCCTAAACCTGTGATTTGTGAGGCTTTGTGGAATTATCCAGAGGTAGAGAAAACACACACATACACACACACACACACACAAGGCTAGTATTTTTTTGGATTAGTTTTCCTGTTTTCTTTGGGTAATTCCAGTAGTGGAGTTATTAGATCATATGGTATTTCTGCTTTTAAGTTCTTGAGGAAACTCCATACTGTTTTCCACAGTGGCTGCACCAAGTTACATTTTTACCAACAGCACCTGAGGGTTCCTTTTCCACCACATCCTCACCAACACTTGTTGTTTCTTGTCTTTTTATTTTAGCCATTCTGACAGATGTCGGGTGATGCATCTCATTGTGGTTTTGATTTGCATGTCCTTGATGATGTGATGTTGAGCAGCGTTTCATGTGTCTGTTGGCTCTATGTCTTCTTTTGGAAAATGTCCTTTTTAAAATCAGATTGTGGATTTTTTTTTGGTGTTGTATAATTCTCTATATTTTAGATATTCACCCCTTTTTGTATTTATCAGTTGAAGACATCTTTTTTTAATTAAAACAATTTTTTTCTTTTAATTTTTTTTTTATGAACATATAATGTATTTTTATCCCCAGGGGTACCGGTCTGTGAATCGCCAGGTTTACACACTTCACAGCACTCACCATAGCATATACCCTTCCCAATGTTGAAGACATCTTCTATTCAGTAGGCTGCCTTGTTGTTTTTTGGTGGTTTCCTTCACTGTACCAAAAGCTTTTTATTCTGATGTAGCATTATCTTCCACAGCCAAGATATGGAATCAATCTAGATGTCCATCAATAGACAAATGGATAAGGAAGATGTGATGTATACACACACACGTGCATACATGCATACACACATACATATAATGGAATATTACACAGCCATCAAAGGATGAGATCATGCCACTTGTGACAACATTGATAAACCTACAGGGTGTTATGCTAAGTGAAAAAAGTCAGAGAAAGACAAATATCATATAACTTAACTCACATGTGGACTCTAAAAAAAAAAAACGAATAAACAGACAAAAAGCAGAATCAGATCTATAAATACAGAGAATAAACTGATGGTTGCCAGAGGAGAGAGGTTGGCAAGATGGGAAAAATGAGTAAAAAAGAGTGGGATATACGGGCTTCCAGTTATAGAATGAGTATGTCACAGGAATAAAAGAAACAGCATAAGAAATATAGTCAGTGGTATTGGAATAGCCTTGTATGGGTGACAGATGGTGGCTACACTTGGGGTGAGCACAGCACAATGTAAAATGTAAAACTTGTAGCATCACTATGTTGTACACGTGAATTGAATGTAACATTGTATGTCAGTGTATACTCAAATAATTTTTTTTTTAAGATTTTATTTATTTATTTGACAGAGAGAGATCACAAGTAGACAGAGAGGCAGGCAGAGAGAGAGAGAGAGAGAGAGAGGGAAGCAGGCTCCCTGCCGAGCAGAGAGCCCGATGCAGGACTCGATCCCAGGACCCTGAGATCATGACCTGAGCCGAAGGCAGCGGCTTAACCCACTGAGCCACCCAGGCGCCCCTACTCAAATGATTTTTTAAAAAGGTGAAAAAAACAGACATGGAAGTCAGAATTACTATGCAGTGACATTGCAGTATGTTATTATTTACTGGCATAGCAACCCTCTAGTGCAGAGCTTATGTTTGAGATTATTTTTTTAGATATGTAGAACTAGATATACTGCCACATGACTTCCCCATCTTCTGGCCTGTATCCCTTATCTTTAGGGGCTCAACTCTAATAAAACATTCTTGATTAGGTTAGGTATTGCTATATGTCGGTGTCCATTTTTTTCCTCCCAGTTGTCTTTGTTAATTAAAATTATGTGGAGAATTTAGAACTAGAACTCAGGCAAAGTCTTAACACTTTTTTGAGAAGGTTCATTTAGCAGAGCAATAAGATTAGAAAAATAGGCTGTGCAAGTAACCTGTGAATCCCAGAAAAGTGAAACTACCTTTGAGGAGGGAGTGTGGGTTGTGCCACTCTGGGTTAGAGCCTTTCCCATAGTTAGAACATTGCTGAGGATAGTCACCTCTGGGCTCTCCAAAGGTACATCCTTAGGGATTTGGTCCAGTCACTTCAGCTTTGCCTAAGCAGAGACTCAGATAAAATTGAAAGCTAAAGATAAGAATAAAAATTTAACACATACACACATACACACACACACACAAATGCATGCACACACATTCACATACTTGGGTGCACACACATGATTACTCCTAGTATAAAAGATCAAACTTCAAAATTAGGTATCTGGCTGAAGCACCACAGTGGGCTTAAGGACATCACAAACTACTTTTAGCTTAAGAGTTTCTGGAAGGCTTTTCTACTTATACTTCTCCCCTGTACGTACAACTTCTTTAAGACACAGATCTCACATTGAAGAGTGCTGGCACAATAGGAGTTCCTTCATGCCCCTCCCCTTCCTTTTTTTCTTTTTTTTAACAAGACATTAGAAAAAAACTGAAGATCTCATGAGCCATTGATCAGGAATGTAGGAACAGAAGCATCTGGCTTGGATAATTACATTGTTTGCCATGCTAAGTATTGAGTCCTTCACTTACAGTTCTAGTGACAGGTAAGTCCTTTATTTTCTTGGTTTGTTAACTATGTTTAAGGCTCTGCCTAGAGGTGAAGCTTGCAGTAGTTGAGTCAACAGTACAACACTGCATTTATAGCTGTTAAATTTACAGTGATTCTAAGCACAGATATTAGCAATTTAATATTTCATTATGTCTTTTAGTCTAGAAGTATCACAAAAATATTTTTAAAATTATAAATGCACTGTTTTATTAAAATTATGTATGTGTGTTATATATACATGTCATCACTTATGAGTTTGATTTTGGCAGTTTTTAAATTTATTTCTATTTATTTTTATTGAGAGAGAGCACAAGCAGGGGGAGGGGAAGCAGGAGAGGGAGAAGCAGACTCCCTGCTGAGCAGGGAGCCCAGTGCAGGCTCCATCCAAGGACTCCAGGGCCACGACCCGAGCAGGAGTCAGATGCTTACCCAACTGAGCCATCGAGGTTGCCCCTCAACAGTTTGTTTTAAAAAGTGGAAGAAGTCTATCAAGGTTAAGAACAACTGATCTAACCTATAAAGCCTAAGAAAAAAATGGGGAAGTGGCCCCCAACAAAGCAGTTTTCTATACAGACAACATAAAATGGATATATTCTTTAACTACTTTAGTCTCTCATTAGAGAAAAGTGAAAAATGACTATCAGTTTTAAATAAGGTTTCCTATATTTAGACTTATTTATATTTAAGTCTTTAAACTAGGAATTCCTGTTTAAGGGAAACAACCCATCTTCCATTGATAGTGCTCATGAATTCTGTTCATACCTGAATGTTGGGGTTATTTTGGCTAAATTGTTCAAATGCATTTGTGATTGCTAAGAAAATTTCTGAGAGAATAATGATAATCAGCAAAGACTTAGATTCTCCGTTAACCCAGTGATATTATCAGAGAACATTTTACTACCCATCTACGTGAGTTTCACTAGACAGCAGATGTCTGATTTTGAAAATCTAGGTAGCACTCACAAACCTGGTTATGTAAAGAAAAGATAGTATTGCTACAGTTATTTGAAGGCTCCTTGGAAGAGAGAAGCTGAACAATAATAGTATAGTTTCTCCTTTCCTATAGCATTTATAAGAGCTCCATTCTAGGGAGTCAGTGGGCAAGGTTTAAGTGAATTCTGCAACAGCTTCACACAGGGTAATTTGTTTTATTTTTCAAAATTTTATTTAAATTCTAGTTAGTTAACATATAATGTAATACTGTTTTTAGGAGTAGAATTTATTAATTCATCACTTACATATAACACCCAGTGCTCAACATGACAAGTGCCCTCCTTGATACCCATCACCCATCTAGCCCATCCCCACCATTCTCCCTCCATCAACCCTTAGTTTGTTCTCTATTGTTAGGAGTCCTTTATGGTTTGTTCCCCTCTCTCTCTCTTTTTTCCCCCTTCCCATATGTTCATCTGTTTTGTTTCTTAAATTCCACATATGAATGAGATCATACAGTATTTGTCTTTCTCTGATTTATTTCGCTTAGCATCATAGCCTCTAGCTCCATTCACATTATTGTAAATGGCAAGATTTTATTCCTTTTTATGGCTGTGTAATATTGTGTTACACACACACACACACACACACACACACACACACATCTTCTTTATTGATTCATCATGGATGGACATTTGGGCTCTTCCATAGTTCAGCTATTGTTTATAATGCTGCTATAAACATCAGGGTACATGTACTCCTTTGAATCTGTATTTTTATATCCTTTGGGTAAATACCTAGTAGTATAGTTGTTCAATTGTAGCCTAGTTCTATTTTTAACTTTTTGAGGAACCTCCATACTGTTTTCCAGAGCGGCTTCACCAGTTTGCATTCCCAGCAACAGTTCAAGAGGGTTCCCTTTTCTTTGCATCCTTGCCAGCACTTGTTGTTTCATGAGTTCTTAATTTTAGCCATTCTGACAGGTATCTCATTAGGGTGGTGTCTCATTGTGGTTTTGATTTTTTTTGCCCTGATGATGAGTGATGTTGAGCATCTTTTCATGCCTCTGTTAGCCATCTGTATGTCTTCTTTAGAAAAAAGTCTTCTGTCCATTTCTTAACTGGATTATTTATTTTTTAGGTATTGAGTTTTTAAGTGCTTTATAGATTTTAGATACTAACCCTTTATCCGGTATATCATTTGAAGATATCTTCTCTCATTCTGTTGGTTGCCTTTAGTTTTGTTGCCTTTGCTGTGCAGAAGCTTTTTATCTTGATGAAGTCCCAACTGTTCATTTTTGCTTTTTTTCCCCTTACCTCTGGAGACATGTCTAGTAAGAAGTTGGTATAGCTAAGGTCAAAGAGGTTGCCACCTGTGTTCTCCTCTAGGATTTTGATGGTTTGCTGTCTCATATTTAGGACTTTCATCCATTTTTAGTTTATTTTTGTGTATGCTGTAAGAAAGTGGTCCTCATTCTTTTGCATGTTGTTGTCCAGTTTTCCCAACACCATTTGTTGAAGAGACTGTCATTTTATCTTTGCATAGTCTTTCCTGCTTTGTCAGAGATTAGTTGGCTATATAGTTGTAGGTCCATTTCTGGGTGTTCTATACTGTTCCATTGATCTATGTGTTTTTGTGCCACTACCATACTGTCTTGATGATTACAGCTTTGTAATATAATTTGAAGTCTTGAAACATGATGCCTCCAGCTTTGCTTTTCTTTTTAAATATTGCTTTGGCTATAAGGGGTCTTTTGTGATTCCATACAAATTTTAGGATTCTTCATTTCAGCTCTGTGAAAAGTGCTGGTGGTATTTTGATAGGGATTGCTTTAAATGTGTAGATTGCTTTGGGTAGTATAGACATTTTAACAATATTCTTCCAATCCATGAGCATGGAATGTTTTTCCATTTCTTTGTGTCCTCTTCAGTTTCTTTCATAGGTGTTCTATAGTTTTCAGAGTACAGATCTCTTACCTCTTCGGTTAGGTTTATTCTTAGATATCTTATAGTTTTTGGTGTAATTGTAAGTGGGATTGATTCCTTTATTTCTCTTTCTGCTATTTCATTAGTGGTTGCATAGAAATGCAACAGATTTCTGTACATTGATTTTATATCTTGCATCTTCACTGAATTTCTTGTATTAGTTTTAGCAATTTTTTGGTGGAGTCTTTTGGGTTTTCCACATAGAGTGTCATGTCATCTGTGAAGAGTGAAAGTTTGACTTCTTCCTTGCCAGTTTGGATGCCTTTCATTTTTTTGCTGTCTGATTGCTGAGGCTAAGACTTCCAGTACTATGTTAAATAATAATGGTGAGGGGTGCCTGGGTGGCTCAGTCACTTAAGCATCTGCCTTTGGCTCAGGTTATGATCCCAGAATCCTGGGACCTAGTCATACATCGGGCTGCTTGTTCAGTAGGAAGCCTGCTGCTCCCCCTGCTTCTGCTCTCTCTTCTTTCTCTCTCTCTTTGACAAGTAAATAAATAAAATCTTTTAAAAAACAATAATGGTGAGAATGGACATCCCCATCTTGTTCTTGAGCATAGAGGAAAATATCTCAGTTTTTCCCCATTGAGGAGGATATTAGCTGTGGGTCTTTCATACATGACCTTTATGATGCTGAGGTATGTTTTACCTATACATACTTCTTTGAGAGTTTTTATCAAGACATAAGG
Organism: Enhydra lutris kenyoni; assembly: GCF_002288905.1. Lineage (NCBI taxonomy): Eukaryota > Metazoa > Chordata > Mammalia > Carnivora > Mustelidae > Enhydra > Enhydra lutris. The sequence goes on from NW_019154102.1 coordinate 14,548,749, forward strand.
TAATTTGGGCAGTGGGGAGCATGTATTGGGGAGCCCAGGATATTAGTACCTTTGTAGATGTTACAGGTCTTTACTATTTGAGCAATTTTGAAATCTCTTGCCTGGAAATTATGTACTGATTGACAGTGTTTCTGGAGCCAAGTAAGAAAAGACCACCAGGGATCTTAGCATTTCTTAGTTGCATAACATAACTTAATCCCTGTTTGTAGTATGGTACCCACCCTGGGGTCTCATTCTCTTTTACACTCTCCAGAGAAACCCCTAGAAAATAAACCTTTACTTTCCTACCTGGGTGGAGAAGTTCAATCATCTTATGGAATGGGGGATCAAACTACTTCTTCAGGAGTTTTCCCCTGTTTGTCCTTTTTATCCCCTCTTTCTACCCTGACATCATAGTTACCTGTTACTGCCATTTCTTTTAGTGTTTTGAGTAATCTCCCTTATCATTTGAGAGTTTTAGTGAGTAAATAATTGATCTTGTGAGGTTTGAAGGTATTGATTCACTGTTGTCTTGCTTCCAGTGCTGCTGTTAAAAATTCAGATTAGGTCCTATCCTTTGGATTTATATAATTTGGCTTGGTTCTCAGTCTTTTGCAGGCTAGGTTCTTCCATCAGTTTGTCCGTTATCCACTCTTTACTTCTCATCCTCCTCACCGTAGTTTTGGGAGACAGCAAAATGAGATGAGTATAGCCTGCCATTTTTGAGGAGCTTAAGAAAAATTCTTAAGTGAGTTCACTCATAGCTCTGGCTCCCTTGCCTTCTCACTGAAGAAAGGACTTTCAGAATTTCAGAAAAAACAGCTATTTTTAAGTGTAAAGAGTAGTCTAAAACTAGAAGATAAAAATTTTTAAATAATGCCACAACTCAGAACACTTTCACATCCTCTCAAATCAGTTTTCAAGTAAGTCTCTATATTTCTTCTATAACATTTTGTGTTGCTTAGTAATATTAAAATTTTTTCCTTTGGAAAAAAGCCTTTGTTTCAGAATGCCATATAAATAGTCAAAGGAATGCATAGTGGAGATTCCTTTATTCTGCCTTCTAGTCTTTTATTAGTAGCCACATCTGAACTTCATGTACTTGCCCAGAGATCTATACTATGGAGGCCAGTCAGATAATGACCAGAATTTTACCACAATCTACAAATAAGAATGTTTAGTGGATATATGGTATGCTTTGACAGCAGTAAATTATATAGGTTTTAAAAATATAATTTTCCTTGAGAAGTTAAGCTGAAAATTTTTTTTTAATTTCAAAAAAATTCCTGCTCTAAGATATTTTTGCTGTGATTGCTTTCTGATTATTTCTAATATTATTGTGAAGGGTACCAATACCACCTTGTTCTCCCAGTTTGGTAGGTAGGAAAACTAAGGCATACAATATTGATTTTTTGGGGTATATATTAATTTTTAGGAGATATGCTCATATAATGAAGTTTCAAAATACTTAATGTATTATTATTGTATTATTAAGAGCAAGGTAAAAAAAAATCACTTTCTTGACCTCTCTCCTGCTGCCTCCAAGCAATAAGTAACATGGGGAATACAAAATGAGAGATAAATTTTTTTCATGTTTCATAGGGAAATAACTAGACATACTAATGCAGTGGGTGCTTATATTGTACCTTTGTGAGCCACAACGCATATGGCTGAAATAGATGTATTAGTTACAAATGTCCAAGAATACGGTTTTCCTGTACATTGTCACAGAACTTCTTTGGAAAGTTGCCTATGACTCTTCTGGTACATTTTGTGTATTTAGAAAAAGGTAATCATTTGGCCATGTTTTATTTTTTGTTAATTCCAAAACAGATGCAAAAAAGTCCCTATCAAAACTGATTTTAATATCACCGATTCAAAAGAATACTCAAGAGGATAATTAACATGAGCAATCAAGTAACAAAAACACTAAATTCTAATACCACTGCCTCTCCCCCCTGGCTTGTGCTCTCTCTCTCTTGCTCATTCTCTCTCTCAAATAAATAAAAATAAAATCCTAAAAAAAAAAAATGTTATGCGTATAGATTCATATAGTACAGGACCTTTTGAGATTGGCTTTTTTCATTAAACCTAACACCTCTGAGGTCTATCCTAGTTGTTCCATGTATCAGTAGTTGATTTTTTTTCTTTTTTTTCTTTTTTTTTTTTTTGCTTAGTGGGATTTCATGATTTGTATGTGCCACAGTTTAATTATTCACCGTATTAGTTGTTTCCAGTTTTTGGCTACTGCAAATAAAATTGCTGTGAACAACTGTGTATAGATTTTGTGTGGATAGTTGCTGGATCATTGGTCAGTGTATGTTTAGTTTTGTTAGAAACTGTCCAACTGTTTTCCTGAAGGGGAATACCATTTTACATTCTCATAAACAATGTATAAGAGATCTAATTCATCTGTATCATTGCCAGCATTTTTTATTATATATTTTTATTTTAGTTGTTCTAATGGGTGTTTGATCGTATCTCATGATGGTCTCAGTTTACATTTCCAGAAGTTAGTGATGTTGAATATCTTTTCATATGCTTATTTGCTAGCCTATAACCTCTTTTTAAATTTTTAAAAAAAGTTTTTATTTAATATTTATTATTTTAGAGAGTGAGCAGGAGGAGGGGCAAAGAGAGAGGGGACAAGCCGACTCTGCGCTGAGCAGAGAGTCCGATGTAGGGCTTGATCCCACAACCCTGAGATCCTGACCTGAGCCAAAACCAAGAGTCAGATGCTTAACTGACTGAGCCACTCAGGTGCCCCACTATATCCTTTTAAGTGAAATGCATCTTCATGTGTTTTGCCTAATTTGTAATTGGATTGTTTATTTTTTACTGTTGAGTTTTGAGATTTCTTTATATATACTAGATATGAGCCCTTTTTAGATAATATGGTTTGCAAATATATTCTTCTAGTCTAAAGTATATCATACTCTTGAGAGGGCCTTTCATGGAGCAAAAGCTTTTAATTTTGAGTAAGTCCAGTTTCTCAATTTTTTTCTTTAATGGATTATTTTTGGTGTTCTATCTAAGAATTTTTACCAAGCCCTAGGTCTCCAATTTTTCTTCTGTCTTACCTTTTAAAAGTTTTATTGTTTTATATTTTATAATTTGCATATGATCCATTTTTTTTAAATAAGGTGTGAGGTTTAGATTGAGACCCCCCCCCCCCCATGACTATCACCAGTTGTTCAAAAGGTGTCCTTCCTCCAGTGAATTGTTTTTGCACCCTTGTCAAAAGTCATTTGAGCATATTTGTACGGGTCAATTTCTGGGTCCCCTGTTCTGATTCTTTGATCTGTGTGTCTATTCTTCTATCAATATCACAATCTTGATTACTTGATAAGACATCTTGAAAATTGGTATACTACCACTTCCCTCTATATGCTTTTCTTTTTCAAAATTATTTTCACTCTTCCAGATAAATTTTATAATGATTTTGCCTATATTTACCATTAATCTTGCTGAGATTGTGGTTAAGAATTGGGTTAAACTGGTATATCAATTTGGGGAGAAATTACTTCTTTCTGATGTTGTCTTTCAATCAATGAACACACTATGTCTCTGCATTGACTTAAATATTTGATTTTTTTCATCATTGTGTTGTACTTTTTAGCAGAAAGTCTTGAAAATGTTTGTCAGCTGAGTATTTTGTTGTCTTGAGCAACTGTATATGGTGTTATATTTTTAATTTTGGTGTCTATGTGTTCATTCCTGTTTATCGAAATACACCTGAATTTTCAAATTTGCTCTCTTAATCCTGTGACCTGCTGAGCTCATTTATTAGTTTTAGGAGGTTTTTCAAGATTTCTCGAGTTTTCTACATAGTCCATCATGTCATTAGTAAACTCACAGTTTTCAGTTTTCTCTGTTTTCCATCTGTATGCCTTTTATTTCCTTTTCTTACCTTCTGTACTAGCTAGAACTTAAAGTACTTTGTTGAATATCAGTAGTGAGAGTAGGTATCTTCGCTTCCTTCCCCATCCAGGGAGAAAACATTCAGTCTTTGATCATTAATTGTAATGCTTAAAATAGAGGCTCTTTTATCAAGTTAGAGAAGTCCCTCTCTTCTGACTTTCCCAAGAGTTTTTATGATGAATGGTGCCTAATTTGTCAGATGCTTTCTCTGTCTTATTATGATCATATGACTCTTCTTTAGTTTCTTCATATGGTGGACTACATTGAGTTTCAAATATCATATCAGTCTTTCATGCCTAGGGTACTCCACTTGACCACACAGTGTAATTTTTTTTAACATATTGTTGAATTTATTTTGTTGATTTTTAAAAAAGATTTTATTTATTTGACAGAGATCATAAGCAGGCAGAGAGGCAGGCAGAGAGAGAGGAGGGAGCAGGCTCCCTGCCAAGCAGAGAGCCCAATGCGGGGCTCAATCCCAGGACCCTGGGATCATGACCTGAGCCGAAGGAAGAGGCTTTAACCCACTGAGCAGCCCAGGCGCCCCGATATTTTGTTAAGGATTTTATTCATTTACATTCACGAGGACTACTGATATGTAGATTTTTTTTTCAAATATTTTATTTATTTATTTGTCTGAGAGAGCAAGCACAGGCAGACAGAATGGCGGGCAGAGGCAGAGGAAGAAGCAGGCTCCCTGATGAGCAAGGAGCCCGATGTGGGACTCGATCCCAGGACGCTGGGATCATGACCTGAGCCGAAGGCTGCTGCTTAACCAACTGAGCCACCCAGGCGTCCCTGATATGTAGATTTTTTGTTTTGTTTTTGTTTTTGTACTCAGTTTGCCTGGCTTTGGTATCAGGGTAACACTGGCTTCATAAAACGAGTGGGAGCATTTTCTCTTCTTTGTTTTCTAGAAAAGACTGTGTAGAATTGGTGTTAATTCTTCTTTAAAAGTTTGGTAGGGGCGCCTGGGTGGCTCAGTGGGTTAAGCCTCTGCCTTCAGCTCAGGTCATGATCTCGGGGCCCTGGGGTCGAGCCCCACATCGGGCTCTCTGCTGAGCGGGGAGTCTGCTTCCCTCTCTCTCTCTGCCTGCCTCTCTGCCTACTTGTGATCTCTCTTTCTCTCTGTCAAGTAAATAAATAAAATCTTTAAGAAAAAAAAAAAAAGTTTGGTAGACTCCAGGAGTGCCTGAGTGGCTTAGTTAAGCTTCTGACTCTTGATTTTGGCTCAGGTCATGATCTCAGGGTGGTGAGATTGAGCTCCGTTGTTGGGCTCCATGCTTAGTGTGGAGCCTGTTTAAGATTCCATCTCTCCCTCTCTTTCTGCCCTCCACCCCTCACTTGTACTCTCGCTTGCTTACTCCCTTCCTCTCCACCAAAAAAAGTTTGGTAGACTCCAGTGTGTGCCACCTGGGCCTGGAGTTCCCAAATTATGAATTTTATTTAATATTATGAGATTATTTGAATTATCCATTTCATATTGGGTGAGTTTGGGTAGTTTATACTTTTTGAAGACTTGGTCTATTTTCATCTAAGCTGTCAAATTTAGTTCTGGAGAGTTCAAATTTAGTTATTTGTAGTATTCCTTTATGAGCCATTTCATGTCTACAAGGTATGTGGCAAAATTTCTTTTTTCAAAGTTGATAGTAGCATGGTGAATCTTCTCTTTTTGTTTTTTTTGGTCAGTCTTATTAGAAGTTTTTAACTTACTGTTTTTTTCAAAGAACCAGCCTTAGTTTCTCTGCTGTTTTCTGTTTTCAGTTTATTGATTTCTGCTCTTCTTCTTACTTCTTTCCAGCTTACTTTGGATTTATTTTGCTCTTCTTTTCCTAGTTTCTTGTGAGAATGTAGATTATTAGCTTGAGACTTTTAATCTTTTTGAATGTAAGTGTTCAATTCTATATATGTGCCTCTTGATATATTTTTAGTTGTGTCCCACAAATTTAATTGTCAGTTTCATTTTTATTCAGTTCAATGTAATTTTTAATTTCCCCTGATACTTCCTCTTTTGTGACCCATGGATTATTTAGAAGGGTATTGTTTGCTTTCCAAGTGTTCAAGGGATTTTCCTGTTATATTTAGATTTTCTTATCATTTACTGACTTCTTTGATTCCACTAAATGCAGAGAATACATGCTCTATGGTTTAAATTCTTTTAAGTTTATTGAGGTTTGTTAGTTGAGGATATGGTCTATCTTAGTATATGTTTTATGAGCAACTGAGAAGAATATTCTAATGTTGGGTAATTGGTGATGTGGTTGAGTTCTTCTATGTCCTTGCTGATTTTCTGTCTAGTTGTACTATCAAGTGTTTAGAGAGTCTCTAACAATTGTGGGCTTCTCTAATTCTTTATCCAATTCTGTCATTTTAACTTCACTTATTTGGCAGCTCTGTTTTGTAGTATATACACTTTTAGACTTATTAGTATGGCATCTTGATGGGTTGCTCTTTTAGATTATGTAATGTCTCTAGTAATTTGCTCTGAAGTCTACTTTATCTGATATTAATAAAGCCACTTCTGATTTTTTTTGACTAATAATGTTTGGATGATACATCTTTTTCCATTTTTATACTAAACTAACTCTGTTATTATTGTTGAACAAAATAAATGAGTTTCTGGTAGAAAGAATATATATAAGGTCTTTTTTTTTTTTTAAACCACTGTACAGATCTGTTTAACTGATAAACTTAGACCCTGACATTTAATTATTGCTATATTATGGCTTAAGTATGTTATTTTTTATTCTCTCTCCCTTTTCTTAATGAGACACAATTGACATATAACATTGATTTAGTTTAGGTATTCAACATAATGATTTGATATATACAAATATTGTGAAATGATTACCAAATAAGATTAGTAAACATCATCACACAATTTTTTTCTTATGATGAGAACTGATAAGATTTAGTCACTCTGTTTCAAATATAAAACACAGTATAGTTAAATATAGTCACCATGCTTTATGTTACATCTCCAGGATTTATTAATTTTTTTTTTTTTTTTATAACTGGAAGTTTGTACTTTTGACCACCTTCAGCAATTTGGCCCACCTCTCGCCTGTGGTAACCACCAGTCTTTTCCCTGAGAATCATTTTTCTTAGAGTCCACATATATGTGAGATGATGTGGTATTTGTCTTTTACTGTCTGACTTATTTCACTTAGATGGACTTGAGGGCATTTTTATGTTGTTGCAAATGGCAAGATATCCTTTATGTTTATGGATGAATAACATTCCACTGTACAGGTTTCCACATTTTCTTTATCCATTCATTCATCAATATACAACAACTTTGGTTGTTTCCTTATCTAGGCTACTATAATGCTGCAGTAAGCATGAGGGTGCAGGTATCTTTTCAAGTAAGTATCTTTGTTTCCTTCAGATAAATACTGATAAGTAGAATTGCTGGATTATAGAGTAGTTCTATTTTAATTTTTTTCAGGAAATTCTGTGCTGTTTTCCATGGTGGTTACACCAATTCACATTCCCACTAACCATGTACAAGGGTTCCCTTTTCTCTGTATTCGCACCAACACTTATATTTCTTGTCTTTTTGATAATAGCCATTCTCACAAGTGTGAGATACTTCATTGTAGATATTTCATTGTAGTTTCGATTTGCATTTCCCTGACGATTAAAGGTGTTGAGTACCTTCTCACGTACCTGTTAGCCCTCTGTGTGTTGTCTTTGGAAAATGTCTGCAGATCTTCTGCCTATTTTTAAATTAGATTGTTTATTTTGTTTTATAAGTTCTTTATGTATTTTGGACATTAAGTCCTTATCAGATATATTATTTGCAAATTTTCTCCCATTCCATAGGTAGCCTTTTCATTTTGTTGATGGTTTCTTTTTAGTTTGATGTAGCCCTCCGTATTTATTCTTGCTTTTATTCCTTTTGCTTTTGGTGTCACATCCAAAGAAATCTTTGCCATCATTGATGTCAAGAAGCTTACCAGCTGTTTTCTTTTAAGTTTTATTGTTTCAGGTCATTATGTTCAAGACTTAGATCCATTTTGAGTTAATTTTTGTGTATGGGGTAAGATTATGGTCCAGTTTTGTTTTTTTTTTAGACTGATTTATTTATTTGAGAGTGAGTGAGGGAGGGGGAGAGGGAGAATCTGTCACACAGACTCCCCACTGAGTGCAGATTCCAATGTGGGGCCCGATCACAGGAACCTGAGATCATAACCTGAGAAAAAATTAATAATCAGACGCTATGGGCGCCTGAGTGGCTCAGTGGGTTAATAAGCCTCTGCCTTCGGCTCAGGTCATGATCTCAGGGTCCTGGGATCGAGTCCCGCATCGGGCTCTCTGCTTGGCAGGGAGCCTGCTTCCTCCTCTCTCTCTGCCTGCCTCTCTGCCTACTTGTGATCTCTCTCTGTCAAATAAATAAATAAAATTAAAAAAAAAAAAAGACGCTAAACCGACTGAGCCACCCAGGTGCCCCTAGTTTTGTTTTTTTTGCATATGTCTGTCCCAGCACCTCTTATTGAAGGGATGATTCTTTTCTCCAATGAGTATTCTCAACTCCCTTGTCAATATATGTGATGTACATGCATGAATTTATTTCTAGGCTCTATATTCTCTTCCATTGATCTGTGTCTGCAATATAATGATTCAATGCAATCCCTATCAAAATTCCAATGGCATGTTCCATAGAACTACAACAAATAATCCTAAGATTTGAATGGAACCAGAAAAGATCGCCAATAGCCAAAGTAATGTTGAAAAAGAAGAACAAAGTTGGAGGTATCACAATCCCAGATTTTTAGATACACTATAAAGCTGTAGGAATCAAAACCATATGGTACTGGCACAACACACACACAAAGATCCGTGGAACAGAATAGAGAACCGAGAAACCCACGCTTATATAGTTAATCTTTAACAAAAGAGGCAAGAATATATAATGGTTAAAAGACAGTCTTTTCAACAAATTGTGTTGGGAAAACTGGATAACTACATGCAAAAAGAATTAAACTTATAACTTCCTCATACCATATACAAATAAACAATGGATTAAGGATGTAAATGTGAGGCAAGAAATCATAAAAATCCTAGAAGAGAGTACAGGCAATAAATTTCTCTTGACATCAGTCATAGCAACATTTTTCTAGCTATGTCTCCTTAGGCAAGGGAAACAAAAAAAAAACTATTGGGACTACACCAAAATGAAAAGCTATTGTACAGCAAAGGAAACTGTCAACAGAATGAAAAGGCAACATAGTAACCGAGAGAAGGTATTTGCAGAGATATATCTGAAAAGTAGTTAATATCCAAAATATATAAATAACATACAACTCAACACCAAAAAAAAAATAATTTGATTAAAAAATGGACAAAAGATCTTAATAGACATTTTCCCAAAGAAGACATACATGGCCAGCATACACATGAAAAGATACTCATCATCAGGGAAATACGAACCAAAATCAGTGAGGTATCACCTTATACTTGTTAGAATGGCTATCAAAAAGACATAAAGTAACAAATGTTGGTGAAGATGTAGTGAAAAAGGAACCCTTATACACTGCTGGTGAGAATGTAAATTGGTGCAGCCACTGTGAAAGAAAGGATGGAGAGTCCTTGAGAGTTCTCAACAAATTAAAAATAGAAATACTGGGGCACCTGGGTGGCTCAGTGGGTTAAGCCTCTGCCTTCAGCTCAGGTCATGATCTCTGGATCCTGGGATCGAGCCCTACATCGGGCTCTTTGCTCGGCAGAGAGCCTGCTTCCCTCTCTCTCTCTGCCTGCCTCTCTGCCTACTTGTGATCTCTCTCTGTCAAATAAATAAAATCTTAAAAAAAAAATAGAAATACCATATGACCCAGTAATGCCACTACTGGGTATTTCTTTAAAATAAAATACTAGGGCTGCCTGGGTGGCTCAGTGGGTTAAGCCTCTGCCTTCAGCTCAGGTCATGATCTCAGGGTCCTGAGATCGAGTCCCACATTGGGCTCTCTGCTAGGCAGGGAGCCTGCTTCCTCCTCTCTCTCTCTTTACTTGTGATCTCTCTCTGTCAAATAAATAAAATCTTAGGAAAAAAATAATAAAATGCTAACCTAAAAAGATAAATGTACCTCTGTTTATTTCAGTGTTATTGTCAATGCCAAAACATGGAAACAACCAAAATACTCATCAACAGATGAATCACTAAAGATGTATACACACACACACACACACACTGGAATATTAGCCATAGAAAAGAATGAGATCTTGCCTTTTTTAACAACATGGATAGACTTAGAGTGTATTATGCTAAACAAAATAAGACTGAGAAAGAAATTATATATTATTTCACTCAATAAACAAATAAACAAAAAGCAGAAACAGACCCATAAATACAGAACTAGTGGTTTCCAGAGGGGATAGGGATGGGGCGTGGGCAAAATGGGTGAAGTGGAGAAGATGATAGATGCTTCCAATTACAGAATGAATAAGTCATACACTGTATGGTATTGCAGTTGCATTGTAAGGTGACAGATGGTAACTACTTTTGTGGTAAGCACAGTATATAGACTTTTCAAATGACTGTTGTACAGCTGAAACTAAAGTAACATTGTATGTCAAGCATACCTTAGTAAAATTTTTATGTCTACAAGAGCATAAATATCCTAAATAATTAGAAATAAATTTATGGAAAGACATGTAAGATGTCTACATGGAAAATTATGAAATATTAGAAGTCAAATTGAAGAATTATGTAAATGGGAGGATATATAATGTGGATGACTGAATATTCTGAACATACTAGTTCTCTGTATTGATTTTTTAAAATTCAATGCAAACCCAATTAGAGTCCTAATCATACTTTTTAAATGTAAATTGAAAATTGATTGTAAAATGGAAATGCAAGGGACCAACAAATAGTCAAAGCAATTCTGAACAACGAAATCAGAAGACTTATATTACTGAAAATCCAGACCTTTTACAAATCTGTAGTAATGGCAACAGAGATAATGATGAAAGATAGTTATAATGTAGTCACTCAACTTACGATATAGGTGATACTGCAGTGGAGAAAGGATTTTTTTTTTTAAGATTATTTATTTATTTATTTGATAGAGAGAGAGAGAGAGAGAGACCACAAGTAGGCAGAGAGGCAGGCAGAGAGAGAGAGGAGGAAGCAGGCTCCCCACTGAGCAGAGAGCTCGACGCAGGGCTCCATCCCAGGACCTGAGATTATGACCTGAGCTGAAGGCAGAGGCTTTAACCCACTGAGCCACCCAGGCGCCCCAGGATCTTTATCTTTTAAATAAATGATGCTGGGTTATTTGGATATCTATGTGGTTAAAACATCGATTTCTAAATCCTGCCCCACAGTGTGTACAAAAATCAATTTTAGAATAGATTACCGATCTAAATACAAAAGGCAAAATAAAGATCTTAAAGAAGACATAAGAAGTCTCTTCAAGACCTTAGAGTCTCACTAAGACTTTCTTAAAACAGGGCACAAAACGTAATAAACATAATGGAAAAAATGGGTACTTTGTAGTACATAAACTGGAGTACATTAATACTAAAAACTTCTGTTCTCAAGAGAATATTAAAAAAAGGCAATCCAAGAGTATGATAAAATATCCATAGTATGTATATCCAATAGTGGATTCATATCAGAATATTTAAAGAACTCCTGAAAAATCATAAGGAAAAAGGGTGATAACTCAGTAGAGCAATAATCAGAAGTCTTAAAAGGTACTTCACAACACATATATCCACATTTTCAATAAATATTTAAAATGATATTCAAGGGGCGCCTGGGTGGCTTAGTGGGTTAAAGTCTCTGCTTTCGGCTCAGGTCATGATCCCAGGGTCCTGGGATCGAGCCCCGCATCAGGCTCTCTGCTCAGCAGGGAGCCTGCTTCCCTTCCTCTCTCTGCCTGCCTCTCTGCCTACCTGTGATCTCTGTCTGTCAAATAAATAAAATCTTTTAAAAAAAAATGATATTCAACTTCATGAATCATCAGCGAAAATACAAACTAAATCTGCAATCTAATATGCCTCCCAGAATGAGTAAAATTGTGGCAGGGGATAGCAAGTGTTGGCAAAGGTGGGATGACCTGGAGTTCTCATGTACTGATAATAAAAATGTAAACTGCTTCAGCTACTCTGGAGAAATCTTTGGAGGTATCTACTGAAGTTGAATGTATGTGGGAATAGGTTTATTTGCAAATGACATGAAGAAAAGTATTTGTAAGAATCCCAAACTCGAAACAATCCAAATGCTGTTTCACATTTGATGACAAAATAAGTAAATTGTGGTACACATTTGTAGCATACAGTAGAATAATACATATGAACATATGGATGCATTTCACAAATACTGCTAAATAAGTCAGATCCCAACCAAGAAAAGACCCTAATACTCATCATTGTACATTACTGCAGTCCATAGATTTGTGAGCGCATGTATTTCTAGATAAGGATGCAGGATTTCTTTACGAGATCGGGTAAAACTGATTTGTAGTATTAGAAGTCAGGAGTGTTTATCCTTTGGAGGTATGAGAATGCATGACAAGGAAGCCTTTTGGGGGTACTGATAAAGATGTTTCATTATTAGCATTATAGTTATGAGTGTGTTCACCGAATTGAACATTTACAGTATGTATATCCCTCCAGATGTATATTTTAATGTCTACTTTAAAAAGTACACACTTATTTTCCTATGACAGAAACAAAATTCAGCCCCTTAGAAGCAAATATTATGATCCGACCATATTCTTTGTTGAAACCCCATGCTTTGGAATAGTAGTGTATAATAACATTGAAATAACTGCAAAGGCTTTAGAAGAAAAGGAAAAGTAGGTGATAGAAACAAATTTAGCATTTGAATCGTCAGGTCAACAAATAAGTATGTGAACACTAAATAAATATATCTATCTGCTGGTAGGTACTCTAACAGTAAAGGACCCTAGAGATTCCTCCCCTACCTTCATTACCAAATATTCCTAAGCATTTAAGCATTTGAAGTAAATTCTTTATAATCTCATATTCTATAGATCCTTAAAATAATATTTATTTAAATACTTTTTAAATATTTTGTTTTTAAGATTTCTTGAAATTCCTGACCTGAGTCATCTTTGTGATATGTCATACCCTGTCACATCAAGTTACCTTACGTTGAATAAACAGAGGAAAGGTTATAAACTTAGCATGCATACCACCTGACATGAAAATATTTGCCAACTGTTTCTTCTGCTTAACTGATTGTGTTCCAAATGTCTAGGTTATTAATTTGGAAAAACTATAAATTTTATAAAAACAATGTAATTGTCATCTTTGTACATTATTCTAGTGCATACATTTTTTAAAAAGATTTTATTTATTTGATAGAGAGATTACAAGTAGGCAGAGAGGCAGGCAGAGAGAGAGGGGGAAGCAGGCTCCCTGCTGAGCAGAGAGCCCGATGGGGGCCTTGATCCCAGGACCCCGAGATCGTGACCTGAGCCGGAAGCAGAGGCTTAACCCACTGAGCCATGCAGGTGCCCTAGTGCATACATTTTTGAATGCACCTAATTCTAGATAAGGAAGGAGTTTTATTAGAAACAACACGTTTCTCTTTCACATTTTGTCTTTTCTTTTGCCATTGCATTTACATGTATGTGCTCAAGTTTGTTTTACTTCCTTCTTGGAGGCAATTTACCAGGAACATAGTAACTCTCTAGTACGCATGGAATTTACCCAGAAAAGAAAGAAAAAAAGAACTAATTGAATTTTATCAGAAAATTTACCCTGGAAGTATTTATGGTGTTTAAGTCTTCATCACATTTTTCATAATAAATGCTATGTTAATGTAAACAATTTTACTTCTGATTGTTAAGGCAACATGAAGTGTTGGATATTTAGGTAGCGCAGGAAAAAAGATGCCTAATGATATCTCTGCATCATACTTTCATCATCTGTAAGACAGACATGCTGCAAGACTGTCATGACTATTAAGTGAGGTAATGTACTGTGTTCAACAAATTCTCCAACATCTAGTAAGAATTTTTAAAATTATGGGCTAATAATAATAATACCTGGATTTTGGCTCCAGCTCTTACACTGATCACTGTGTAACTATGACCAAACCTCTTAGCTTTTTTTTTTTTTTAAAGATTTTATTTATTTATTTGACAGAGATCACAAGTAGGCAGAGGCAGGCAGAGAGAGAGGGGGAAGCAGGCTCCCTGCTGATCAGAGAGCCCGATGTGGGGCTTGATCCCAGGACCCTGAGATCATGACCTGAGCTGAAGGCAGAGGCTTAATCCACTGAGCCACCCAGGCGCCCCTCTTAGCTTTTTTCAATATCATCCCCCAAATAGGCCTAACAACACCTATGTCCTGTTCTTATCTTTAAGGTTGTTGAGATAATACAATGATGCAGGTAAGCACTATGAAAACTATAAAGCCAGTAAAAGTGGATGGTATTATTATGGTTCTGATGGCAGTTTAGAGGTTAATTACTACAAAAATGAGATTTAAAAATCAAGAGAGCTCTTCTCAAATCAGAAGTTACTTAATATGAATATTTTGTCCTGTTCATCACTCATGTATAAGACATTAACACTTGAATTTATGTAGTATAGAGTGTATGACAATTTATTGAAGGTTTTTGTTGAGCAGAAAGTTCTTGGGCTTCAGGAATTCACTAACAAAAATGAAATATTATGTTATTAGCATATTACAATCTGTAAAGCTCTTCAAAGGTGGAAAACACTCTATAAATGCTTAGCATTTATTGCTACTAACACCTAATGAAGTTAAACTCTTCTTCCAAATGCAATTACTATTTGATGAATTAGTTGTTTAAATAACAACACATGACAAAAATGGTGGCTGCTGTATCCTATGAGTGATTTCAGGATTATAGCAATCATTAGAGCTTCGGTTATTAAATAGTTATAACTATTAATCTATTATTCTACTATGATTATTATTGTCTCAGAAAATTGAGGCACTGATAATTGAAATAATTCATTTGATTGCAAACTTTAAGCAGGCACAGAATAAGGCCCAAGCCTCTGGGAATCTTCTGTAGTATAGATGCCATAGAGCTACATTGGCCAGTCTGCTAATTACCAGTATATGTGTGGCTGGTGAAGTCTTGAAAGGTGACTAGTATGACTGAGGAAGTAATTTTTAAATTTTATTTAAATTTAAACAATTTAAAGTTAAAAACGGATACTTAATTTAGTAATTGTAAAAAAAAAAAAAAAAAAGAATGTGTGGACCAACCTGGTTACCTAAAACTACTTCAACTATAAATTTTATGAAATCTAAATGCAGTTAAAGTGTTTCCAGTGATAATTTAACATCTGATTTGAGATATATTTGAAAATTTGAAGTTATGATTATGGCTTGCATTCTGTTTCTGTTGGAAACACTATTAAATAGGTTCAAAGACATGCAATAAATTATTTATGATATGGAGCTTACTCCCTCTTTTATCCTTCCAATCAAATTATAGAAAGTTGGAGGAGGATATGTGAATGTTAAAAATTTTATACAGTTATAGGTCTTTGCTAGGTGGAAATTTTTCTCTCATGAACTATAATCTGGGATCACCTCAGTGATGTTCTCTTAAATGATTAATAACCAAACAAAAGCAAACAAAAACAAAAACAAAAACCTACCCAATTTGCTTGTCTCTGTGATTGAGTACTCCTACTATGGCCGTTTTCAATCTACCAATGTGATGTTACTGAACTTTCAGTATATCTCTTCCCAGCTCTGTTAGCACTTGCAAAACCATAAAAGTGCATGCTAATGCATCACTAGGATACTTTCTGAATTCCTGACATCTGCATTTCTTGAAAGGTATGTAGGTATGTGGATGGTAGCAGCTGAAACAGGTCAGCTTGAAACTAAATTCTACCTCATAGCAAACTATAAGAATGATTAACTCTGGGAATGTAGGGCATTTTATTTTCTTTAAGCCTTTGGGAAGTAAGTGACTATAAAAACTCTGTTCCCTGATTCCCTTAGGAATATAGATTTATGGTAACATGAAGCCATTTTGTAAACTTTAAAATGGTTAAAAGGAGGTATTTTGATAAAACATGTTTTTAACTCATAAGCCTTATAGACCAAGTATATAACAGATTGTTTTGTGAACAGTGGTTTCCAGGGCACATGGTAAGGGTACAGGAAGATGACCTTAAGAATTGATATAAATTCTGACACATTACATAGAGAATTTTATACATGCAAAATAAGTGTAAGAGATCCAAATTCAGCTCAAAAGTAAACTAATAATTTTATGATTTTTGTCAGCTAATATGTGAAATCAGCATTTATTTAGAAATCATTCAGTTTCTATATTAGCTTTTCTGCTTTGGCACCTTGATGTTACTTTATACTGAAATTTCTTGTATCAAAACAAACATTATATAAGAGGATTTAAACCAAAAGAACCTTTGAATAAAGCAATTCCCCTAAGTTTTTTCAATATGGGTTTGTACAATTAGGTAGATATGAATAAATGATTTTTTTTTAAGAGTTGTATGTTGTCTAGAATTCTTTAGAATCTTGATTGGATTCTACCTGGTCATCTAATCATATGTATAACATTTTAGTGCTGAGAAGATTTAGATTCTTCTAGGTCTGTCTCCTCATATTTTATATATGAGCAAACTAAGACACAAAAAAGTGACTTTTGAAATGTTAGATGGTTAGTCTTGACTAGTTTTAGCCAAAACTAGAACTTAATTTTCCTGACTACCACACCCTGGTATTCTTAAAGTTTATAGCATATAACTGTATGTCTATCCACATTTTGGGATTACTTAGAAGATACTTTTGTTGTACTCTACACTGGCCAAATTAGGACATATTCTGTTTATTCTTAATATTACACACTAATCCTCAAGTAAATTTCTTCATTATTTTTTATTTGCAGCCTGGATCAGCACAATTTACTATTCTGAAAATAAAGCAGAAGAATACTTGAAACACTGACTCCTTTCTGAAAAGGAGAAAAATAGGGTTAAAGCCCAAATAGTGTAATATTTGCACCCTTCTCCACAGGAAAAGACTACTAACATCTTTTGCAAGTGTCAATTTATGACTAGGTAAGTTCTGAAAAGATGACATCTTGTTTCATTATATAGTTAACATATTTTAGAATTCTAAATACTGTTTAAGTGTTTAATTGATGGAAAGGTCTGACCTGAGAATAAATACTAATTTAGAGAAAATCTATACTTGAGGTAATTAAGTACTGGTATTATTTAACATGTCAAATTTTGTGACTGACGGTGTTATGTTGCCACAAAGAAAGCAACAAAGGTTGGATATACACGCATTCTAAAGAACTTTACTGAAAACTATAAATCTCTTTTAAGTTATACAAGTAATAGTCTTGTAGAGACCTCTGCAGCTAAGCAAAGCAGTTAGTCTTTGATGTTGCTTATAATCATGAAGGGTTTAGGATTATATCTTTAGGCAAAGATGACTAGAGATAGGAAGGTAGAGATCAAAACTGACATCATGACACAATAAAGAAGAGATAGGTGAAGTGGAGCAAAAAGTAGGTTGGCATGAACAAATCTTCTAAGTCAAACAAGTAACAGAATGTGGCCTCTCAAGCAGGGTAGGTAAACAGTTAAACCCATTTTTTTTTCTTTTTTTAAAAAAATTTAATTTCTTTTCAGTGTAACAGATTTCATTGTTTATGCACCACGCCCAGTGCTCCATGCAGTACGTGCCCTCCAAAATACCCACCACCAGGTTCCCCCAACCTCCCACCCCCCTCCCTTTCAAAACCCTCAAATTGTTTTTCAGAGTCCATAGTCTCTCATGGTTCAATTTTTAAATTGTAGAATTTAAAGCTTCTTTTGTAGATTAATTTTAGAAGCTTTTTATATAAATAATGAGGTATTTTAAGTATAAGAGCAAAGTTTTGCCTTCATTTATGTATCATGTACTGCATATTTTATACAAATTTTATCTGGTACCATGAATTTTTTTTTTTAAGAGTTTTTTAAGATTTTATTTATTTATTGGACAGACAGAGATCACAAGCAGGCAGAGAGGCAGGCAGAGAGAGGAAGGGAAGCAGGCTCCCTGCCGAGCAGAGAGCCCGATGCGGGGCTCGATCCCAGGACCCCGGGATCACGACCTGAGCCGAAGGCAGAGGCTTTAACCCACTGAGCCACCCAGGCGCCCCTGGTACCATGAATTTATAGTAAAGTCAAAAAGACCGAGTTAAGAAGATAGCATTAAAAATCAGGCTTCTGAATGATTTTTAATGATATGGGAACACCATCACAATTTTACTGTTGGGTAATGAAAAGGAAAATAAATGATTTGAATTTTGTTAAATATATGCTTAGTAAAAAGCAGAGTTTATCAGTTTTCTCTCAGTGATAATGAGTATTCTTTATCTTTTATACTATATATTTAATATTGCCTTCTTTAAATTTCTCCATTAAGCACAAATCAGCTTTTATATCAGAAGTTTGAAATATATTTTAAAGGGGGATGGTAAATTATAAACCTTATAGCCTTTATAGCAGAGATATGAAAGATCATATACAATAAGTATATTTGGAAAGATGATGCATTTGGAAGAATTTCTTTATATGCAGATATGTAGACAGGCACATTAAGTGCCACAGCAAATTGTCTTTGAATAGGGTTTTAAAAATATTTCCATTTCTGTGACTATGTGGATTATAGAGAGGAAAATCATTCCCCATTTTGCTGTTTTCTTCTGCTAAGTACTATTCTACAAATCTCATTGTAACACACAAACTGCTAGCTCTCTCCTTGAATGGCTATTACTTTTATAAATACAGGTGTTTCACTGGGTGTATGATTACCCACTAAACATGCTTCCCAGACTTTCTTAACGTAGGTGTAGTCTTACAACAAAAACTAGAAGAAAACACAGGGAAAAAAGACATGGGTCTTGGCAATGATTTTTCTCTAAATGATACCAAAAGTGTAAGTAACAAAGGCAAAAATAAGTAAGTGGAGTAAATAAGTGGAACTACATCAAACTAAAGAACTGTTGCACAGCAAAAGAAACAGTCCAAAAATGAAAAGCCAATTATTTGCAAACCATATATCTGATAAGAATATCCAAAATATACAGAGAACTCACAATTTAATAACAACAAAGAAACCCAATCTGAATAAAATATTAGCAGAAGATGGACATACAGAGGGCTAACAAGGTCTTGAAAATGTGCTCAACATCGCTAATCATCAGGGAAATGCAAATCAAAACCACAATGAGATAGCACTACATACCTTTTAGAATGACTGTCATCAAAAAGAGAATAGACAGTAAGTGTTGGTGATGATACAGAGAAAAGGGAACCGTGGTGGTGAGAATATAAATTGGTGCTGTTACTGTGGAAAACAATATGGGGGTTCCTTAAAAAGTTGAAAACAGAACTACCATGTAATCCTGCAGTCATACTTTTTGGTATATATACAAAGGAAATGAAAAATATCTGCACTCCTGTTTATTGCAGCATTAATCACAATAACCAAGACAGGCAAAGAACCTAGGTGTCCATCAGTGGATGAGTGGATAAAGAAGATGCAATAAGTATGTATATATGTGTGTATATACCAGTTGATATATATGTATAAATTGAGCCATGAGAAGAAGGAAATCCTGCCATTCACAACCACATGGATGAACCTTGAGAGCATTATATTAAGTGAAATAAGTTTGCAGACAGAGGAAGACAAACACTGTACCACTTAACATGCAGAGTCTTAAAAACCTTAACTTACAGAATTAGTAGAACATTGATTGCCAGGGGGTGGGTGTGGCAGAATTAAGATGTTGATCAAGTGGTAAATTTCCACTTATAAATAGGTCTTGGGGAATGTAATACACAGCATTGTGATTACAGTTAATTGTTTTATATTTTATTTAAAAATGCTAAAAGAGAAGAGTTAAGTCTCATCACAAAAAAATGGTAATCATGTGTTGATAGAGGTGTTAGCTAATACCACTATGGTGGTAATCATACTTAAGTTTATTTGTATCGGAAACATGTTGTACACCTGAAACTTACACAATGTTTTATGTCTATTATATCTCATTGAAGTTTTTGAAAAACAACACAAGATCAGAGGAATAAATATAAGAAATATTAGACAGCTATGAGAAATTACCAGATATCATTGACAAACATCAAAGACTTTTTAAATGAAGAGAGATAGCACATTCACTGCTGCAACAGTCAATACTGTAAACATGTCAATATTAGGTTAGTGCAATTTCACTTAAAATACCTGGTAAAGTTGAGGTTCAAGGAAGTTGGTGGAGTAGGAGGATCTGGAGGAGGATCTCATCCCATGAACACTGAGCTAGCAGCTACATTTAAGCACCTAACTATGAAAACAACCTGCAGATTGGCAGAACAGACCTTCCACAGTTAACCTGTAGAGAGGAAGCCACATCATAAAGGGTAGGAGGGGCAGAGACTCAGCTGGGAACCAAACCCCCAGCGAGACTGGACACAAATCAGAGGAACACCAAAATCAGAGAGAAAGAAGAGGATCAGACCCCACATCAGGCATCCAGGCACTGGGAAGATGAGTCCCCATAACATCTAACTTCTAAAACCAGTGAGGCTTAATTTTAGGAGCTTTTAAAATCAGTGCAGCTTAAATCTGGGTGCTTTTAAAATCAGTGGGCTTAATTCTGGGAATGCTGAAGGATGACAGTAAACTCAGTCCCCACCCTTAAAGAGGGAGTATAATAACTTGGCCAGAGACACAGCATAGAAGCAGCAGTTTGAAAAATGCCTGAAGTATACACAAAGATTTATTCTATACTAATTCTAAACTAATATTCTATACTAATCTCAGAACATGCACTGAAAGGGAAGGGACTCTTCAGGATATTTCTCCAGTAGCAAAACTGCTGGGAGGTGTCCTTTATCTTTCTCTCTCCCAACTAGGGGGGCACTTGTGGGAGCCAGTGGTAACACTCTCCACCTACCTTGCTAGCACTGGCAAGCCCACCCTGTGTTCCACATAGACCCACCTGCCTCAACAGGCATCCCCCCAAAGTGGCTTCTGCTCTGCCACATCCTGCAAATAGCCCTGGCAGGGACCAGCACCACTGCAAAGTGACACCTGCCCTGGTTAGAGTGTAGATAACCCCATACACCCATGTGCCAGCAGTTCCAACAGCTGAGCCTTTAAGTGGCCGTGCAGGGAAAAAGCCCTGCTGCTTGGTACACCTGCAATTGCAGATATCTAGTCTGACTGCTCCCTTTGCCCATCAACAAAAGCCTCTCAGCCATGCAGAAAGCAAGATCTGCCATTCAGTGTACCTGCAGCTGTGCAGGGGCTAATAACAGACAGCTAACTTGATCTCTGAGCCTGCCCACCTACCCACCTACAGGCCCACAGTGGGCTCACAACAGCAAAGAGACCAATCCCTGTCTGGTGCACCCACAGCAGGCAAAGTGGGTCACCAGGCTGGTCTGAAGGCAAACATGGCTCAGTCACAATAGCAGGGTGCATGTGGCCCACATAGCAAACATCCCTGGAGTGCCTGGTTCTAGTGACCAATGGGGAATGCACTATAGAGCACCACAGGACCTCTCCTCCACAAGGCCACTACTTTCAAGACCAGGAAATGTACCTGCTTTTCTAATACAAACAGAGAGTTAGATTTATAAGAAATGTTAAAGGGAATTCTTTGGTAGAAATAAAAGGCCATAACTAGAAATAAGACAATTGTAACGGTAAAAATTTTATGGGTAAAAGTAAACACACAGTAAAGATAATAGAGGATCCACTATAAAACCAGGATGAAGGTTAAAACACAAAATCAGATCAAATATATCTACAAAAAATATATATATCTACAAATATATCTACAAAAAACAGTCAAGATACACACAAAAATGGTAAAATATGATCTCATATACATAAAACAATGGGGGGGGCTACAAATTTAGTGTTTTTAGAATGTGTCTGGGCTTCTACAAACATCCACTTAATATACACTGCTATATATATATAAAACATTAAATATGAAGCTAGTGGTAACCATATATCAAAAATCTATAATACACAAAAAATAAAGCCTAGCATAACATGAAAGAAAGCCATGAAATCACAAGAGAAGGAACAGAGAAGTATAAGAGCAACTAGAAAACAAGTAACAAAATGGCAGTAAGTTAGGCCACAAGTCTCAATAAACATAAGATGGATTATCTTTTGATCTTTTCTTACCACAACACTATGAAACTAGAAATCAATCATATAAGAAAAAAAAACCCGGAAAAACACAAATATATGGAGGCTAAACAATATGCTGCAAAACAATTAGTCAACAAAAATCAAAGAAGAAAAAAACAAACGAAAACACAACAGTTCAAAATCTTTGGGATGCAGCAAAACCTGTTCTAGGAGGAACTTCAGAATTATATAGGCCTACCATAAGAAAAAAAATTTCAGACAACCTAATTTTATACCTAAAAAAGCCAGAAAAAGAACAAAATCTAAAACTAGAAAGAAGAAAATAGTAAAGATGAGAGCAGAAGTAAATGAAATACAGACTGCAAAACAATAGAAAACATCAATGAAACCAGGAACTTGTTTTTTGAAAAGATCAACAAAATTGATAAACCTTTTGCCGGGTTCATCAAGGGAAAAAGAGGACTCAAAATCAGAAATAAAGGAGGAAATATAACTGATACCACAGAAATATAAAGGATTATAAGAGTATTATGAAAAATTAAATGCTAACAAATTGGACAACCTAGAATTGAAATGGATAAATTCCTAGAAACATATAATCTTCCAAAACTCATTCAGGAACAAAATTTGAACATACTGGCAATGGAACTGAATCAGTAATGAAAAAACTCCCAACAAACAAAAGTCCAGAACAAGATGACTTCACAGTGAATTCTACCAAATACTTAAAGAAGAATTAATATTCTTCTTGAACTTTTCCAAAACATAGAAGAGGAAGGAAAACTTCCACATTCATCCTACAGGGCCAGCATTACCCTGATACCAAAACTAAACAAAGATACTACCAAAAAAGAGAAAAATTTAAGCCAATACCCTAATGCATATAGAGACAAAAATCTTCAACAGATATTAGCAAGTTAAATTTAAAACACTTTTAAAAGGATCATTTGCCATGATCAAGTGGCATTTATTCCAGGGATGCAAGAGTGGTTCAATATTCACAAATGAACCAATGTGATAAACCACATTAACAAAGTGATTAAAAAAATCATATGATCATCTCAAAAAATACAGAAAAAACATATACACAGT
This sequence comes from Enhydra lutris kenyoni, assembly GCF_002288905.1. Taxonomy (NCBI): domain Eukaryota; kingdom Metazoa; phylum Chordata; class Mammalia; order Carnivora; family Mustelidae; genus Enhydra; species Enhydra lutris. Next base: position 14,571,912 of record NW_019154102.1, read on the forward strand.
GCAATATCCACTCATGACAAAAACTCTTTTAACAAAGTGGATACAGAAGGACCATACCTCCACATAATAAAGGCCATATACAAAAAAGCCACAGCTAATTCATACTCAATAGTGAAATTACCTCTAGGATCAGGAACAAGATGAGCATATCCATTCTCACTCCTTTTATTCAACACAACACTAGAATTAGTAGCCACAGCAATCAGACAAGAAAGGGAAATAAAAGGCATCCAAATTGGTAAGGAAGAAGTAAAACTCTGTATTTATAGCTGATATTATATAGAAAACCCTAAAAACTCTATTAAATTCATTAATAAATTTTTGGTAAAGTCCCAGGTTACTAAATATACAGAAATCTGCTGCATTTCTATATACTAATAAGGAGCGATCAGAGAAATTAAGAAAATAATACCATTTACAATTTCAGCAAAAATTAAAATAGCTACAAATAAACTTAACCCAGGAGGTGAAAGACCTGTACTCTGTAAATTGTGCAACACTGATGAAAGAAATTTACAATGATATAAATAAATGGAAAAATACTATACTCATGGATTGGAAGAACTGATATTGTTAAAATGTCCATAATATCCAAAGCAACCTACATATTCAATCAAATCATTATCAAAATACCAATATTTTTCACAATCCCAGATTTTAAGTTACTATAAAGCTATAGTAATCTAAATAGTATGGTAGGGGCACAAAAACAGACAGATATATCCATGAGAATGGAGAGCCCAGAAATAAGTGCTCACTTATATGGTCAACTAATCTTTGACAATGGAGGCATGAATATATGAGGAAAAGACAGTCTCTTCAATGAATGGTGGTAGGAAACTCAACCAGTTTATCTCACCAGTTTATCTCAAAAATGAGCTCAAAATGGATGAAAGACCTAAATATGGGACATGAAACCATAAAGCTTCCCAAAGAAAACATAGCTAGTAATGTCTTTGACAACAGCCTTAGCAGTATTTTTCTGGATAATTCTTTTCTCCCCAAGCAAGAGAAACAAAAATAAACAATGGGGACTACATCAAACTAAAAAGGTTTTGCATAGTGTAGGAAACCATCAACAGAACATAAAGAGAACCTAGTCTATGGGAGAAGGTATTTGCAAATGATATATCTGATAAGGGGTTAACATCCAAAATATATAGAGAATTCATATGACCCACCCCCCCAAAACCCCAAATAATCTGATTAAAAATGGGTGGAAGACCTGAACAGACATTTTTCCATGAAGACATACAGCCAAAACACACATGAAAAGATGCTCATCATCATTAATCATCAGAGGAATAAAAAAAACCACAATGAGATATTACTTCAAACCAATTAGAATGGTTAGTATCAAAAAGACAAAAGTGTTGGTGAGGATGTGGGCAAAGGAGAATCATCATGTACAGTTGGTGGGATGTAAACTGGTGTCACCACTATGAGAAACAGTATGGAGGTTCATAAAAAAAATTTTTTTTAAGTATTTTCCAGAGTATTTTTCTGGAGAAAGTGAAAATAATAATTTAAAAAGATTTTTGTACCTCTTTTTTGCAGAATTAATTATAATAGCCAAGATATAGAAGCAATGCAAGTATGTGATAGATGAGTGGATAAATACAATGTGATTTGTGTGTATGTATGCATGTGTGTACACACACACATACACACACACACATACACACAGGAGTATTACTGAACCATAACAAAAAAAATGAAATCTTGCCATTTGAGACAGCATGAATGAACCTAGAGGGTGTCATGCTAAGTGAAGACAAAGAAATACCACATAATTTCATTTATATGTGGAATCTAAAAAACAAAACAACTGAACAAACAAAAGAAACTGACACATAAATACAGATAAGAAATTGGTGGTTGCCACAGGGAGGTGGGTAGGAAAAATCAAAATAAGTGAAAGAGATTAGGAACTACAAACTTCCATTTGTAAAGTCAGTCAGTCACAAGCATGAAAAGTATATAGAGAATATAGTGAATAATATTGTAATAAGTTTGCTCAGTGATAGAGTACACTAGCCATGCTTATCATTTTGTAATGTATATAATTGTTGAATAACTATGTTGTATACCTTAAACTAATATATGTCAACAATGTTTTAATAAATACATAAAGATTTAAAGCCAGAATTCCTTAAACAGTGGCATACTGAGTCCAAGATGGCGATGTAGGGAGACCCTGAATTACCCTCCACACATGCCAAATCTGTACTATTTATACAGCAATTCCTTCTGAAGAACTGAGGACTGGTAGAACAGTTTCTTCACAACAAGAGAGTGACTACATAGACAATGGCAAGATAGAGACATGGCAATGAAAGGACCACCCACTTCTGGTGCTACAAATAGCAGTGGGGAGGAATAGTGTTCAGAGACCATATGCAGATTCATCTGCCCTATGGTGCAGAACAAAAGCTGCAGGTTAGAAGGATAACTAGAGGGGCACCTGGGTAGCTCAGTTGGTTAAGTTTCTGCCTTTGGCTCAGAGCATGATCCCAGGGTCGTGGAATTGAGTCCCGCATCGGGGTCCATCCTCAGCCAGGAGTCTGCTTCTCCCTCTGCCCTGCCTGCTCATGCACACACACTCACTCACTCTCTCTTAAAAAAAAAAAAAAAAAAAAAAAAAAATCTTAAAAAAGGGTAACTAGAATACAAGTGAATAAGCCCTAGAACTTTCCCAAACAGTAGGGGAGCTGCTGGAATTCTTTCCAGGTCAAAGGGGCAGAAGACTGCCATGGTTTATGCTCTCCTCAACCTTGATGGCACAGAGTGGAGCAGGATCTGCATGCTATAGTAAGTTTACAATCTCAGTGAGTTTTGGGTACCTAGCCCACTCTAGCCCTGGACACCCTGGGGCACAGAAAAAAAAAAAGCCATCATTTAAAAGAGTGTCTAAAATATAAAGGAACTAGCCCTAAAACCCTACCAAATGGTGGAGGAGCTACCAGAACTCTATCTGGGTCAGAGAGGCTGGTGAGCACCAAGGTTTGCATTCCCCTTCCACCTTGATAGTGTGCATAGGACTAGGATCCATGTACCCTAGATGGCCTACCACTTCTGTGGGTTCTGTGCCCCTGCTCACATCAGCCCTGGTCATTCCAAGGTGGCCCTAATGCAGTACATACTGCAGCTCTAGCATGTCACCAAGATGGCATGGACACAATGCATCCTAGAACACCCTGGCTCAGAGTTCATCAGCACTTTCTGGCTCATAACTGCTTTGGATCCAGCTGCCCTGCCAGGGTGTCCCCATGCCCAGAGCACCCCAGGACACCATAGCTTGGATCTGCTTCAGCTCTTCTGCCAGAGCACTCTCTTGTGTGCGGAATCTTGGGACTGTCCCAGCCCATGCCCCCTTCAGATATGGCCACCCCACTGGAGGAACCCCAGCATGGAGTGTCCTGTGATGCCTAACTCATGCCAGCCATAGTGCCACCCAGTGATTCAAAGTTACGAGGCACACACAACTTACGTAAGGTACAATCATACACAAGACCAGTCCTTCACATTTCAGAGAAGCAGCTGCTCTGCATAATTCATAGGAGCAGCCACAAAAAGTCACCCAAAATAGGGAGACAGAAAAATATGCCCTCAATGAAAGAACAAGACAAAAACTTCAGAAAAAGTAAAAGAAACAGATAAGCAACATGCCTGATAAAGAATTTAAAGTAATGTTCATCAAGATGTTCACTGTATGAAGAGAAGAGTGGAGGAACTGAGAACTTCAACAAAGAGATAGAAAATATGAGAAAGAACCAATCAGAACTGAATATAATAATTGAAATGAAAAATATACTGGAGGAAATCAATAGTTTTGTGGATGCAAAAGAATGGATCAGTGATCTAGAAGACATGGTAATGGAAAGCACCCAATCTGAGCAGCATAAAGAAAAAAGGAATTTTATTTATTTAAAAAAATTTTTTTAAAAGATTTTATTTATTTATTTGAGAGAGAATGAGTGAGAGAGAGCATGAGAGAGGAGAAGGTCAGAGGGAGAAGCAGACTCCCCAAGGAGCTGGGAGCCTGATGCGAGACTCGATCCTGGAAGTCCGGGATCATGACCTGAGCTGAAGGCAGTCACTCAACCAACTGAGCCACGCAGGCGCCTGAAAAAAGGAATTTTAAAAAATGAGAATAGGTTATGGGATCTCTTGGATAATATAAAGTAAACAAAGATTCACATTATCCCAGAAGGAGAAGAAAGAAAACTTATTTGAAGAAATAGATGAAAATTTCTCTAACCTGGGGAAGGAAAGATATCCAGGTTCAGAAAGCAGAAGGAATTCCAAACAAGATGAGTCCAAGGAGATCCGCACCACAACTATAATATTTAAAATATCAAAGATTAAAGATATCAAAGATTAAAGACAGGATTTGAAGGGACTAAGAGAAAAGTTATACACAAGGTACCCCAGAAGGCTAACAGTTCATTTTTCAGCAAAAACTTTGCAGGTCACAAGAGTGGCATTATATATTCAGAATGCTGAAAGGAAAAACCTGCAACCAAGTATATCCTACCCAGCAAGGTTATTCAAAAGTGAAGGAGAGAAGAAAGTATTTCCCAAGCAAACAAAAGTTTAAAAAGTTCATGACCACTAAACTAGCCTTACAGGAAATGTTAAATGGACTTCTTTAAGTGACAAAGGCCACACTTAGAAGAAACATATGAATTTAAAAGTGCAGTACCTAATAACATATACATAAAACATGGAAGGGGTAGTTAAAAGTGCTTTAAAAAAAAAAAAGGATTTTATTTATTTGTCAGAGGGAGAGAACACAAGCAGGGGAGTGGCAGGCAGAGGGAGAAGCGGGCTCCCTGCTGAGCAAGGAGCTTGATGTGGGACTTGATCCCATGTCCCTACAATCATGACCCAAGCCCAAGGCAGATGCTTAACTGACTGAGCCACACAGGCATTCCAAAAATGCTTTTAGAATGTGTTTGAACCTAAGTTACCATGAACTTAATACAGACTTCTATATACATAGGGTGTTATATATGAACTTCCTGGTAACCACAAACCCATATTTATAGTAATATAAAGGAATTTATTACCCCTCTTACATCAAAAGATAGATCATCCAGACAGACTAACAATAAGAAAACAGTGTCTTAGCTGGTGGAAATGCAAACTGGTGCAGCCACTCTGGAAAACAGCATGGAGTTTCCTCAAGAAGTTAAAAATAGAACTACCTTATGATCCAGTGATTGTACTACTAGGATTAACCCAAAGGATATAAAAATACTAATTCAAAGGGACACATACACCCTGATATTTATAGTAGAATTGTCAACAATAGCCAAATTATGGAAAGAGCCCAAATATCCATCAACTGATGAATGGATAAAGAACAGGTGGTATGGTATGGTATGGTATGGTATGGAATATTATTCAGTCAACAAAAAGAATTTGACCTTGCCATTTGCAACAACATGGATGGAGCTAAAAGTATTATGCTAAGTGAAATAAGTCAGAGAAAAACAAACACCATATTATTTCACTCATGTGTGGAATTTAAGAAACAAATGAATATGGGGGAAATAGAGGCAAACCAAGAAACAGACCCTTAACTATAGAGAACAAAATGGTGGTTACTGGAAGCGCAGTGGTGGGGGTTTAAACACGTGATAGGAATTAAGGCAGGCACTTGTGATGACCACTGAGTATTGTTAAGTGATGAACCACTAAATTCAACATTTAAAACTAATATTGCACTGTATGTTAACTAGCTGGAATTAAAAAAAAAAAACTGTAAAAGAAAAAAGTGTCTTTAAAAAAATAAATGAGACCAAATGGATTTAACAGATATGTACAGAACATTCCATCCAAAACCAACAAAATACACATTCTTTTCACGTGCACATGGAACATTTTCTCAGATCACAAGGTAGGCCACAAAACAAGTCTCAATAAATAGAAGATAGGTATCATATACATCTTTTCTGATCACAACACTATGAATCTAGAAATCAACCAAGAAAAAAACTGGAAAAAAAAATATGTGGAAGCTAAACAACATGCTACAAAACAAACAGTTGGTCAACAGCAAAAAAGTCAAACAGGAAATTAAAAAATGGAAATAAGTGAAAATGAAAACACAATCATTCAAAATCATTGAGACACAATGAAAACTGTTCCAAAAGGGAGATTTATATCAATACTGAAATACATCAAGAAACAAGAACAATCTCAATGTAACTTTACAATTACAAGGAACTAGAAAAAGAACAAGGAAAACCTAAGATGAGTTTAAAGAAGGGAAAAATAGAGATCAGAACAGAAATATGTGAAATAAGGACTAAAAAGAAAAAAAGAATATCAGTGAAACCAAGAGCTGTTTTTTGAAAAGATCTACAGAATTGATAAACTTCTAGCCAGATTCATCAGAAAAAAAGAGAGGATCCAAATAAACAAATTCAGAAGTAAAAGAGGAGAGGTAACAAACTACTACAAAAATACAAGAGATTAGAAGAGACTACTACAAAAAATTATATGCCAACAAATTGACAACCTAGAAGAAATGGATAAATTCCTAGAAACATAATCTTCCAAAACTGAATCAAGAAGAAATAGAAAATCTGAACAGACCAATTAGTGATAACAAAATTGAATCCATAATTTAAAAAACTCCCAATTAACAACAGTCCAAGATCAGATGGATTTGCAGGTGAATTCTACCAAATGTTTAAAGAAGTCTGTACTGTATGGCTCAGTCACTTGAGTCACTTGAGTTGATCCAACTCTTGGTTTTGGCTTGGGTCATGATCTCAGGGTTCTGGGAATGAGCCCCACATCAGGCTCTGTGCCTAGTGTGGAGTCTGTTTGTCCCTCTCCTGCTCCACGCCCCCTCTTGTGCTCTCTCAGTCTCTTTCTCAAATAAAAAAAAAAAAAAAAGTAAAATCTTTTAAAAAAATAGTGAGTACCTATTTTCCTTAAACTATTCCAAAAAACAGAGGAGGAAGGAAAACTTGCACATATATTCTACAAGACCAGCATACCTTGATACCAAAACCAAACACACTACAAATAAGAGAACTACAGGCCAGTAACTCTGAAGAACAAAGATGCATAAATGCTCCACAAAATTAGCAAACAGCATTGAATGATACATTAAAAGGATCATTCACTATAATTAAGTGGACTTTATTCCAGGAAGGCAAAGAACCAATGTGTGAAGCCACATTGATTAAATGAAGGATAAAAACCATATGGTCATTTTAATAGATGTAAAAAATGCATTTGATAAAATTCAACATCTGTTTCTGATAAAAGCTCTCAATGAAGTAGGTTTACAGGGAATATGCCACAACATAATACAGGTTGTATATGAAAACCCCACAGCAAACATACGCAATGGTGACATGCTGAAAACTTTTCATAAGACTAGGATGTCACTCTCACCACTTTCATTGAACACAGTATTGGAATTCATAGCCACAGCAATCAGACAAGAAAAATAAGAGGCATCTAAGTTGTTAAGGAATAAGTTAAAATGTCACCATTTGCAGATGATATGATACTATGTATAGAAAACCCTAAAGACTCCACCAAAAAAACTACTAGAAATGATAAATTCAGTAAAATAGCAGGACACAAAATTAATACACAGAAATCAGTTGCATTTCAATATACTAATAATGAAGTGGCAGAGAAATTGAAAAAAAAAAAAAAAACATTTACAATGGTACTAAAAAAATAAAATACCTAGGAAGAAACTTAACCAAGGAGGTGAAAGAGCTACACTCTAAAAAACTGTAAAATGTTGATGAAAGAAATTGAAGATGACATAAAAAATGGGGATATTCAAGGCTCATGGATTAGAATAACCAATATTGTTAAAATGCTTATAATACCCAAAGCAGTCTACAGTTTCAATGCAATCCTTATCAATACCAACAGTTTTTTCCCCCCACAGAACTAGAATAATTGAAAATTGGTATAGAACAGCAATATATCTTGTATAGCCAAAGCAATCTTGAGATGTGTCACAATCCAAGATTTCAAGATAGAGTATGGTACTACTGACACAAAAACAGATAGATAGATCCATGACATAGAATAGATAGCCCAGAAATAAACCCACAATTACAAGGTAAGTTAACCTTCAACAAAGGAGAAAAGAATGTACAGTGGAGAAAAGACAGTCTCTTCAACAAATGGTGCTAGAAAACTGGATAGCTACATGCAACAGAATGAAACTGAACTACTTCCTTAAACCATACCAAAAAATAAGCTCAAACTGGATTAAAGACCTAAATGTTAGACCTAAAACCATAAAACCTTAGATGAAAACACTGGTAATAATTTCTTTGATAGCAGCCTTAGCAGTATTTTTCTAAATCTGTCCCTCAGACAAGGGAAACAGAAGCAAAAATAAACTATTGGACTACACCAAAATGAAAAACTATTGCTTTTTCATTAAAAAAAAAATATTCACAAACAAAAAGCAACTTACTGAATGGGATTAGATATTTGCAATGATCCATCTGACAAGGAGTTAATATTCAAAATATATTAAGAATGTATATAACCCACCATCAAAAAAGCCCATCAAACAATCCAGTTAAAAAATGGAAAGAGTGAGGGAAAGGGCAAGATGGCAGATGAGTAGGAGACTGAGATATCATCAAGTCCCAGGAGTTCAACTACATAGATATCAAACCATTTTGAACACCTACAAACTCAAAAGGAGATAGAAGAGAAGAGGAGCAGCAATTCTAGGAACAGAAAATTGGCCACTTTCCAGAAGGTAGGATGTGCAGAGAAGTGAATCCCAAGGGTCGGAAAGATAGACTGCAGGGGGTGGGGCTGACTCCCAGCAAGTGAGAGATCAGCAGAGCACAAAATTGTAACTTTTAGAAGCCTGCTCTGAGGGATGTTGCTCCAGAGGCTAAGTGGGGGGGTAGAGCCCTTGTGGGACAGTGTGGTCTCAGGACCCACGGGGTCACAGAAAGACCAGGGGTGTCTGAGTGAAGCAGAGCTCCTAGGTATTGGAGCGGGGAAGCCAACTGCAGAGACAGAGTCGAGCAGTGGACTCTCGGCTTGGGGTTATCTTAAACTGTGATCCAAGGCACAGTTGGGCCACTGCTCTTTGAGCAGGAACCCCACAAGCAGCAGATCCTGGGAGACCCCTTCCTTCCTCCTCCAGGAGGAGCAGTGTGGGAACGCGCTGCAGTAATCTGCTGGGTTTGGAGACTCCAAACGGAGCCATGCACCAGAGACAGAAACACTTGGTCACAGGTTGGGTGAGCACAGAGTGTAGCTGGAGACCAGGGAGATGGGAGGGACTGGTAGTTTTTCTCTGAGGGCGCACTGAGGAGTGGGGCCCCAAGTTCTCAGCTCCTATGGGGCCAGAGATTGGGAGGTCGCCATCTTTACTCCCGTCCCCCAAAGCTCTACAGAAAGCATTCAGGGAACAAAAGCTACTGAGCGAACCCGAACAGGAACACCTTTGAGAATCACTGCAATAGGCCCCTGCCCCAGAAGATCAGTAAGAACATCCAGCCAAGCCCCAAGTTCACCGATCAATAAGAACTGTGGAACTCCAGGGGAAAGCAATACATAGAATTCATGGCTTTTTTTTTTACCATGATCCTTTAGTCTTTTGAAGTTAAATTTTTTTTAATTTTATTTTTTCTTATTCTATTTTTAAAAATTTTTTCCTCTTTCCTGTTTTAATGTTTTTAAACTATTTTATCAATGCCTTTGTAAAAATCTTTTTAAATTGTCATTGTTATATTTTATCCCTTCATTGTATTTAATGTTATTTCTTGTAATGCATATAGGTGTTTTTTTTTTAATTTTGGGATACAATTTCTTCTTATAGATCAAAATATATCCTAAATCTAGCACAGAGCTTTGTGAAGGGAATAAGCCACAAAGTCCAGGAGGCACAGAGAACCCCCCCTCACAAATTCAAAAGAAATAGGTCCACATCCCGTCATCTAATAGTAAAACTTACAAATATAAGTGACAAAGAGAAAATCCTGAAAGCAGCTTGGGACAAGAGGTCTGTAACATACAGTGGTAGAAATATTAGATTGGCAACAGACCTATCCACAGAGACCTGGCAGGCCAGATAGGATTGGCATGATCTACTCAGAGCACTAAATGAGAAAAATATGCAGCCAAGAATACTATATCCAGCTAGGCTTCATTGAAAATAGGAGAGATAAAAAGGTTCCAGGACAAACAAAAATTAAAAGAATTTGCAAACACCAAACCAGCCCTACAGGAAATATTGAATGGGGTCCTCTAAGCAAAGAGAGAGCCTAAAAGTAACATAGACCAGAAAGGAACAGAGACAATATACAGTAACAGTCACCTTAGTTACAATGGCACTAAATTCATATCTCTCAATAGGTACTCTGAATGTAAAAACAAGCTAATGCCCCAATCAAAAGACACAGGGCATCAGAATGGATAAAACAAACAAACAAAAAAACACAAGACCCATTGATATGCTTTCTACAAGAAACTCACTTTAGACCCAAAGACATCTCCAGATTAAAAGTGAGGGGGTGGAAAACAATTTACCATGCTAATGGACATCAAAAGAAAGGTGGGGTGGCAATCCTTATATCATATCAATTAGATTTTAAGCCAAAGACTATAATAAGAGATGAGGAAGGACACTATATCACACTCAAAGGGTCTGTCCAACAAGAAGATCTAACAATTTTAAATATCTATGCCCCTAACAAGGGAGCAGCCAACTATATAAACCAATTAATAACAAAATCAAAGAAACACATTGACAATAATACAACAATAGTAGGGGACTTTAACATCCCCCTCACTGAAATGGGCAGATCATCTAAGCAAAAGATTAACAAGGAAATAAAGGCTTTATTTTTTTTTTATAAAATATTTTATTTATTCATTTGACAGAGAGATCACAAGTAGGCAGAGCAGCAGGCAGGGAGAGAGGGGAAAGCAGGCTCTCCGCTAAGCAGAGAGCCTGACGTGGGGTTTGATCCCAGGACCCTGAGATCATGACCCGAGCCGAAGGCAGAGGCTTAACCCACAGAGCCACCCAGGCGCCCAGATGGACATCACAGATATATTTAGAACATTCCACCCCAAAACAACAGAATACACATTCTTCTCTAGTGCACATGGAACATTTTCCAGAATAGATCACATCCTGGGTCACAAATCAGGTCTCAACCAGTACCACAAGATTGGGATCATTCCCTGACTATTTTCAGACCACAATACTCTGAAGCTAGAACTCAATCACAAGAGGAAAGTTGGAAAGAACTCAAATACATGGAGGCTAAAGAGCATCCTAATGAGGAATGGATGGGTCAACCAGGAAATTAAAGAAGAATTGAAAAAATTGATGGGAACAAATGATAATGAAAACACAATGTTTCTGAATCTGTGGGACACAGCAAAGGCAGTCCTGAGAGGAAAATATATAGTGATACAAGCCTTTCTCAAGAAAAAAGATCTCAAATACACAACCTAACCCTACACCTAAAGGAGCTGGAGAACAACAAAGAAAGCCTAAACCCAGCAGGAGGAGAGAAATCATAAAGATCAGAGCAGAAATCAATGAAATAGAAAGAAACAAACTCACACACCCAAAAACAATAGAACAAATCAACAAAACTAGGAGCTGGTTCTTTGAAAGAGTAAGATTGATAAACCCCTGGCCAGACTTATCAAAAATGAAAAGAGAGATCACAACCAACACCAAAGAAGTACAAACAATTATAAGAACATATTATGAGCAACTATACGCCAGCAAATTTGACAATCTGGAAGAAATCAATGCATTCGTAGAGACATATAAACTACCACAACTGAACCAGGAAGATATAGAGAACCTGAACAGACCCATAACCAGTAAGGAGATTGAAGCAGTCATCAAAAATCTCCCAATAAACAAGAGCCCAGGGCCAGACAGCTCCCCAGGGGAGTTCTGCCAAGCATTGAAAGAAAAATTAATACCTATTCTCCTGAAACTGTTCCAAAAACTAGAAATGGAAGGAAAACTTCCAAACTCATTTTATGAGGCCAGCATTACCC